>NW_022280045.1:1845735-1855015 GCF_004355925.1 Anarrhichthys ocellatus | reverse complement strand
GGTATTTGGGGGAGTCTGCCTACTACACTGTCACTCTGCTGCATCCAGTAGTTAAAGAATAAATCAGCTTTTTCTGACAACCTGAGTCTTTATTAGTGGTCATTATAACGTTTTACTCGCAAAGTTATGTGCTTAGGTCAGGGGACATGATGACATCACTAAAGATCAACAAGGTAGAAAAATGAGCAGTCAGGTGACAACAGTGAAAAACAGGTAGTAAACATACTCCCACTTTTTGCCTAGTTTTGCGGTTTTGGGAGGCTGTGCTTCAGCACAGAGTTGCTTGAGCATAATGCGAACGTCAGTATGCTAGCATGCTTGTGATGACGATACTAACATGCTGATGATTAGAGATAGCAGCAATATGTCATTTGGGGATAGCAAAGTGGGGCATATCCAGTGGCTGGATAGAATAGTTCTAAAGGAGTGTGTGTTTTAGCTGTTTGGCTGGAGGGAACGCTATATGGGGATAGCCCCATGCTCAAAATGTTAGCCGAGTTTGGAAAAGCAACAATACGCACGCCCAAAGCCTTTGGCAATGAAAGCAGATGCTACACAATTAATGCAAAGTGTGGCTGTTGCCCCAATGCAGTTTGACAGCATTTCATTTTTAGAAGATATACTGCAGTCACCATGAACAATGTGGATTATCTTCGACAGCACAAATTTGAAAGCAAGTCATTCAGTAGTTAGGAAATATTAGTAGATATGTCACTCGAGACAAAAGTGAAGGTAATCGATCGATCAACCATGCTCTAGAGTCGCATCGCTAGAATAGCTAACAACTGTGCACACAGCTACAGAAAATACAATAGGTCAAATCTGCGTGAGACAGCAAAATCTAGTGACTGAAAAACCGAATAGTGGTTTTAAAGTTTGCTGCCATTTTCTCTTTTAGACCCCGCTGTAGCAATGTAGCTGCAGGTCAGCAACGTTGGTGAATAAATGTTATGAAGGGTAATAAACAAGCTTAGAAGTCTATAGCCATGCCTGCGGCTCTGTGAGGCTGTACTCATACGCATGCAGCGTTTTGAGCTAAATGCTAACATCAGCAGGCTAATATGCTCAGAGGGACAATGCTAAAATACTGATGTTCAGCAGGTGCAATTATGTTTTACAATCTTAGTTTAGCATGTTACGGTACTATTTGCTAATTAGCACTCAACACAAAGTATATAAATAAAAGTAATGGAAAAATGACTGTTTTGACAGGATGATGGTGCTCGATGAAAAGTCAGGGCATCACCAAAGTCTGAGAAGGTTAGCGCTATGTCACTATTGGGATAAAATTACAATATTTTTCATTGAGCTTAGTCGTGATTCATCGTCCAGTGTTTGAATTTCACAGAGAGTTAATCTATTTCAGAAGAGGATCTTTAGAGTTGCATGAACATATAAAAATGCATCTTTGTATACGGGCTTTGGCAGTCATAGATTTGTGTGGACAAAAGTGAGCTGAGACACTTTGGTGTAGCAACCTTTATTGAAGGAGCTCTCACAACACTGAGGTTTTGTATCCTCAGGTAAAAATATCTTCTTTAACATGGGTAAAGGCTGATACACTGAGACTAATAGCACCACAGATAATAACAACAGTACAGAGACTCTGGGCCACTGATGACAACGAAACTGAAACTTGAGGGGATCATAAAAGTTACACACTGTTTTCTGTGTGTATGTGGGTGTGAGGGCCTCACAGCATGAGTCCCATAAGTTTCTTTTCCAGATGTTTTCCTACCTCAATGATGGGGCACCTAAGTGTGTGTGTGTTTGTGTGTATGTAACAGAGGCCTCTCTGCTTCACAGACAACAAAGAACAGGTTTCTGTCATTCTGTCATTTGAAATAGTGACCCCGGCACAACTGTTTATAGAACAATCACCCAGGGCTACACATAAAAAACCTCCACACACAGAGGCGCTCACACACATACAGATACACACACTACAGCTAGACTCACACATGTTGAGTCCAGCTGTGATGTCGTCATTATCACCAGGGGAAGTGTGGATTGGATTGTTTTGAAGTCTGCCTGATGTCATTTCCTGTTTTCCCTGTCGGTTTGGTGATCAAACAAATTTTTCAAGTGATGTCGGGTGTGACTTCACAAAGTTGGGAATAAGTTATGGCTTTTACAACTGACCTGTGCAAACCATAAACAAAGTGGATTAGCCAATCACGCGTCAACATTCCAGGTTCACAATTATTTCGGTAAAACTAGCACTCGCCAAAGAATTTGTAAGTTTTCCATCGACAGCTGGTCTGCCTATGTCGTAAAATTGTGACACCATAACTCCGACACCTCTTGAAAAAGTGGTAAGAGCTACAAAGAGGAGTCCACATTTAACTCTTAACACAAATCCTTCGAATGGCAGGAGCTCCAAGTCATGGAGTGACAAGATGAGTGTAGCCTTGATGAGCCATCTTCAACCCACACTTGTTAGTTTAAGTAAGGCAGAGGATGGGTCCAGACTAGTTGAAAATGATGCAGGGATGCAGTGTACCTGAGTAGAAATCAGCCCAATGCATTTAAATGCTATACATTTAGTTTAGTTGTGGCCTTTATGGCTCTCCAGGGACGAAGCAACCCCTTTCGAATTGGGATATTTTTAACCCTGAAATTGACTTTCCAGGCAGCAATTTCTAACAGTTGTGTAATGTCACAAGTAGTAATAAAATTGTTTAGGCTAGCACCATCTTTTGGGTTATAGTCCAATGATCTCAGCACAGAAAGTGGAATGTGTACACAGCCTGAGATAATCTGCCTTGGAAGCTCAACTCAGGGTAAAAAAGTCCCAGGTACACTTCATTAAAACATTTAATTTTGACCGTCACACATTTTGTGACAATTATTATTTTTTATTTTTTTAAAGTACTCGAACACAGTGTATGGTAAATGAGTGAGACTGAATATTCATATTGGGACTAAGAATCTAAAGCGTGTTGGTCCTGTTGTTCGGGGCCGTGCACTCAGGGGATGGACACCCGGCGGGAGACTGTTTGGTGGAAGACCCCGCGAAGCAGAGAGGTGTAGTCTGCGACACGGAACAGGTGGCGCTGGGCGTAGCCGATGTCGTCCTGCCGTCCCTTGCTCACCAGCGTGCGCAGGTTGACCTCATTGACTTGGCTGCCAACGGCAATGACAAAGACCTCCACCCCGGCGTCCGCCACCTCACGAACGCGCTTCTCCAGCAACGGCTCGGTGACGTTCTGAGACCTGCCGTCAGAGAACAGCATCAGCTTCTTCTTGCCCCCCGATGCGTCCCCACGACCACGTAAACTCTTCACGGCAAATTCCATTGCCTCCAACACGTTGGTGCCGTCGTTTTGGAAGGCCGCCTGTTCAGTTTTATAGGTCAGCATGGTCAAATTGGAAGTTGGCGCCTGCTCCATGCTGGCGCTTCGGCTGTACTGGCCCACACCCATTTTGACGGTGGCCCTGCTCTTCCTCTCGGCAGACAGGAAACGCTTGGCCAAGCGGTTGACAAAGGTCTTGGTAGTGTCGAAGTTCTTCTGCCCAACGCTTGCCGAGCTGTCCATCATCACCAAAATATCGGCACTTTCAGAGAAAGTGACTGCAACACACACACACACACACACACAATAAATCTGATCCATAGCGGTTTCCAGTGGCTCTGTAAATAACAGTCTAGAGAGGTATCAAGGTGAAAGACAGCCAGATAGCATTTATACAATTCACTTGCACATTTCATGGCTCCAAACCGTTGGTTGTTTTATGTTTTATTTCAGCTCTCATTCCCTGTGCGTCTTTGTTGTGTCTGATCATTTGAATGAATTTTAAACTCATATAGACCGAATATCAGAAAGAGAGAAAATGTTACTAAAGATATAAATGGCAAACTGGGTCAACAGCGGTAAGATCGGGTAAACATTGAAAACAGTGAACCATGGTACTGGTGAAGAAAAACAGACTTACTGGGACATTTGTAGTCTGGGCACTTCTTATCTGAATGAGAGAACAACAGGGGTTAATAAGACAGTTTATTTGGGATTAGTAAAAAATATTCACTTGATAGAAATGACATACGGTATGTGTGTGTGTGTGTGTTTACCTTGACAGATTCTGGATGTGAGGTTCTGCAGGAAAGAGTCATCGAGCAACTCGGCATAGTTGTCCAAGACAAAGGAAAAGCCTGGTTTGGTGTCACTCTTACAAACCAGTTCCCCAAGCTGCTCTTGGTTGGGTTCACGGCCTGAGTAGTCCTTCACTCCTAAACCACCCACCTGCAGGGGAGGAAGGAGGTTTTTAATTCAGCGGGTTCTTCATTATTTCTTCATAAGTTATTAATTATTATTGTATTTATATTTTAAACAAACAGTGTGGCAAGGACAGTCATTGACCATTTCTAAAAAGGTGTCGACTAGTTCTTCGTGGGAGATCTTTTATATATTTTTCACCCAATAACAATGATCTCCTGTCGTCAAAAAAGGGAGGAGCACCTGGCTGCAACGTCAAACGTTTAATCCCACCCACCATGATTTAGCCCTGTTTAGATTGGTTTAACTGTGGAATTCGGGCGGGGTTAAATGTCGTTTCGATGCTAGTTGGAGGGTAGAGCGTCACAACTCTATCGCCATCGTTTTTCAAACCCACTTTATTCTTTTATAAAAACTAGGGAAAATTTGATAAAAACACCACATGAACAGCTGGGATTGGTCTATGTTACTTTAACATTTTGTTAAACATTACTTCCAAAATCAACTTTCTAATTAGCCTGTGAATTGGTAATCGCTAGCGCTCTGAGAGGCTGTTTACAAAAGAGCCACGATCTGATTGGACTAAACCCAGCAGGCTTTTCTGTCCTGGAGATAATGTTTCACTGCAGTAACAACACTACTGCTATCGAGCAGGGATAGCGTGAGGCATTGCTGCTGCTTTAACACCACCCACCTGGAAATTTTGAGCATTCAAACACACCATTTCCTGCATTCTGGTGAATTTCTATGCACTAATTTAAGGTGGAAATGTTTTTACTTATGTTAAGGAAAACACAACATTTCAAGCGTTAGGTGACTAAACCTGCAGCATATTTCAAGACTGATGGCACACACTCCTCTCTGTAAATGCCCGGCTGCAGGCCCGTTAGTGTCGTCTATCCAGGTGTATTGTACTTACCCGGAGATCTTTACCACAGAGCACGTTGAGGGGAATCCTGTCCCTGATAATATTAGAACGTCCGTCTGTTAGAACGATAACCACTTTGTTGTCATGCGTCATCAGGTTGAGTGTGTTGGTCAGAGCGTAATCAAGGGCCTCGCCTGTGTACGTGGCTTCAGCCAGCCAGTCCATTTTTCTCACTTTCCTGTACACACACACACACACACACACATTTTACAACACAAAAATCAACATATTTTTAAGGAAATCAATGAAATAAAAAAACACTATTACGTGCAAATATAAGGATTGATCTATTTTATTGTTTATTCATTTATTTATTATTTGTTCATTAGAGTTACATGTCTGGATTGTGTTAGTGTAGCTAATTGGGAGCAGGGGAAAATTGTTAGCCTCCGTCAATAAATTCGTATTCACATGTAGCACTGTGTTAGCCAGAAAGCTTCTCACCAACCCATGCACGAAACACCAGCACCTCTAAAGCTCTCTCTTAACAAGTTGTAGCGCATTTGTTGTAGAAATATAAATATACATAAATAGTGAAACTGTGTTTTTCCATCCTAACAGCAAAAACTTTTGCTTTGACATTTCTGCTGGTGTACAGATTAAACAAACGAGACACAGCATGTTAGCTAACATTAATATTTAGAAGTGTCGTAGGTTAGCTACAACACAAAGAGACCAGGCTAGCTGTTTCCCCCTGAACCCGTCTTTATGCTAAAATAAGCTAACGTCCTCCTGGCTCCAGCTCCGTATTAATCTCATAGACGTATGATGACATGATTTTTGATCTTCCCGTCATTCTTGGAGAGCAAGCTAATATGTGCAACTCCCAAAATGTGAAACTATCCTTTTTAACTACATTTAATTTCATATTTAAAATAAACACGGTAAATACACAAATGTGTAAATAAGACTACTGAGATGCTGCAAAGCCCTTTTGATAGAGCTAACTGTATTCTCTTGCTTATCTCGTTAAGCTTAAGCTTGGCTGAACATGTTGTGGGGCAATTTCTAAACTGGGGGCTAAGAGATGATGTTATAATTAATCTTCTCACTCTTAATAAGACAGAACACTGTTGAAAATTGCACGTGTGATGACGCTGAATCGCTACCAAAGAAGCGCAAGCCAGCGAGGCAGACAGGGCTCTGGTTGAATGCATGTCAACTCACTCTTTAAATGCGATGAGGCCAGCGGCTCCCAGTCGGACAACTTCTTGGGCCTTCGGTCCACTGTACTGGACTACGCTCAACCCGGAATCATTGCTTGCAAACTGGAAAGAAAATCATTGCATGGTGACTGTGTGTTTTGGTCTGTGTTGTGTTATGTCTGTGAGCATGTGTTTTCCTGTGTCAACATTTCTGCATCCCACCCATCCTGACTAATTATATCCAAACTGGAAGGGGAGAGTCATTGGAGAGACATAAAAGCAAGTTCCAAAACCAAGAGACAATATCTTTCATTTACATTTTTCTATTTTGAGGTCTGTTCTCGGGGCAGCGTTTCCTAACATCTCTTAAAAACGTTTTTGGTGTCATTTTGAATAAACACATGCCAGTTATCCAACAGAGGCTAAGATAAAAAGCTAGGCCATTACCTTGAGTTGCTGATCTTTGGTCAGTCTGTCTATGACTGTGATGATAAAGTCTTTGGCGAGAGCAAAGTTTGTGGCACCGATACTCTCTGAGCTGTCCACAATGAACGCCAGGTCCATAGCCGCACACTTACACTCTGGGGACATAAACAAGATCGCAATGGATGACAACAGCCTTGGAGCGGCGCGAGACAATGATGACGATGACTTTGTTTTAATTGAGCACAAACTTACCACAACAAGCTGTGGCGCGATTAGGAAAGGACGGGGGAGAAAAACAAACAAATCAAAGTTAATTAACGTAACATAACCTGGGTAAACCCTCACATTTTTTAAGGTTTCGATTGCATCAAGCACTGAGTTGAAAAGGGCAACGTGGAGTACATGTGGCTTCGTTTCTGTTGAGCGTTTTCAACTTACAGCAGAGCTTCATGATGATATCCAGAATTTCACATTCCTGAAGAGAGAAGGTGGAGTTCAATGTTACAGTACAGCAATGCACTGTTTGATCACATTACATAACTTTATGTAGACTAGATTGTTTCAAGCTACTCCAGAATGAAAAAACAAAACATGACAGTGGTGATATTTTACACGGAGGACTGGGCGGTGAAAGGCTACGGGGTTTTGTGTTCAGGAAATTGAATGTGTAGCTTTCGACTGAACCCACAGTATCAATTTCAGGGTGAAAACTAGCGCAGCTTCAAGGGGGAATTAGGTCTGAGGTCCTTAGCCGCCCTGTCATGGGACGGAAATGAGGGCGAGGGTTTAAATGAAATGGACTGATTCAATATTTTTTATACTCACATCAGTTCCTGGTGGTCCGGGAGGCCCAGAAGGTCCCTGAACAGAAAGGGAGAACGAGTGAAGAAAGAAGATAGATGTGTTTATCTGATCAACGTCTATCTAGTCTGACTTCAACATGACAAAGCAAGTACTGGAATACTTTTTTATATTATTTTAACTGGAATAAAAACAGATTCTTTGAAAAAAAAAAAAAAAAGAAGAAAAAAAGTGAAAAAAAAAACATCACTCCATTGACTGCAAACCAGAATCCCTCAGTCACCGAACCCACATCCACACCCACACATTTGTGTGCGTTGCTATCTTTCTGCAACAACATGTGAATCTTTCAAAAGTTCATTGCCACAGCATTTAGTTTTTTGTTTTTTTCACTCGGCTGCAGAAAAACCATCTGTTTTGTTTTAAGAGACATTAAACTCAGTTTAAGAGCATTCCTTTCTGTCACAAAGATGCCAGCGTAGCTTGCATATGTGCACACAGGCAAACACAAATGAGAGAGAGAGAGAGAGAGAGAGAGAGAGAAAGAGAGAGAGAGAGAGAGAGAGAGAGAGAGAGAGATGGCCGTTAATTTTAAACGAGAGAAACAGTCCAAAGAGCACATGACGCAAACTGTTCGTACAGAAATATGCGGCAGAGACACAAGCCAGAGGAGAGATGGAAAGGAGAGGGAAAAAGGGAGGAGGAGGGGTAGAGACAGAAAGTAGGGAAAGTGTGAAAGGGTAGAGTTTGAGGACTTGGGGAACATGTCTTCATGCACCGTGTTATATTTAGATCCAATCCTTGTTCATCTTTTCACATGATCCAATACCACAAGCTTTCACTTGCCAGTTGGTGAATGGGAAATTGAACTACACTACCTTTCCCACATGCTCTGAGCCAAACTAAGGGATGCCATTTTCTTTGCATGCAGTTTGATGTTTTGTTGAGTGCTGAGATTGGCTAACTTTAGCTCATTTTACTGGGATCATTAGCAACCTCTGACCACAGCTAGGGAAATACACAGTGCTAAGCTTTGCTCTGTTCTTGTTAGCACAACCTATTAAAGGTCTAGTTGTATTCTGTATTCCTAATGTCAACAAATCCCACGAGAAGACCGAATCCAACAATTAATCAAGCTTTGACATTCAGCTCCATTGTTGTCGAAAAACTCTTTAAAACCCATCAGAGCTACACCATTGCAATGAGTGACATATCCCTTCATTATCATTAACATAGGGACTGTAGTTTGTTTTGTTTACTGTTCTGGTGCTGTAAACACTCACTAGAGCACCAAATTTGTATTAATCAGCAGCTGAAAATAGTTCCCAACAAATACACTGTTTTCTCCTGTTTAAGTGATGTTTATAAATGTAAGCATATTTTCGTGAAAGTCTTTGTCATGAGCGAATGGGCTTGTGCCACACTCAGTCACACACACACAAAAATATTATTTGTTTGGCTTTATATATGTATATATATATATATATTATAGGCAAATACAAATGTAACATTCAGTAGACCTAAGCTAGGCTAATCTTAGGTGTAGCACAATGTTCTGCTGTAGGTATTTACAACAGTGAAACAATAAAATGACCCCAAAACTATGTTTGAATGTGAGAGTAGATAAATGGTTTCAGAGGGAGGGGTCTACTCTGTATGTGAGGACAGCAGTCCCTCCAGTGTCTCAACTTGCATATACATGTAGAAAAACTTACAACACACACACACACACACACACACACACACACACACACACACACACA
>NW_022280045.1:1843956-1845725 GCF_004355925.1 Anarrhichthys ocellatus | reverse complement strand
ACACACACACACACACACACACACACACACACACACACACACACACACAGATGTGGTGTTCTTACCGGATTGCCTTCAGGTCCTCTGTGACCTTTGGCCCCTTTAGATCCTGTAGGTCCTGGTTGGTCGTTCTGTGAAAAGAGAAGATTAAAGGAGATTGAGAGAGAAGTCACAGAAGTCCAGTCTGGATAATAGACGCGTGAATGTAAACTTGCATCTGACCAAAAATGGACTTAATAAAGATGGAAGAAAGCTTGAGGATCTCATTTATGTGTTATCTGTGTTTAGATGGAAGACGTTGTCAAACAGCTAAACGAAGGTTAAACAACACTCAGTGTGGAGAAATAATCTGGACCACCTGGTGGAATAGCAATGTAAATCTGGGTGTCATCAGCATAAACTCAAATAGGGGGATATACAGTGAGAAAAGTAATGGTTCTAATATGGATCCTTCAGATACTCCCATTGGAGAGAATGTGAAACTGAAAGAAAGTATTTTTATAGACTACAATTCGTGTTCAGGGGGTTGGATGATATAGTTAAAGCTGAAGTGTGGCACTTATGTCCTCTGAGGCATTTCTGAATAAAAGGCTACAGTATATGTCACAAGACATATCACTTTTTAGAAATGGAATCAACATATCAAAACCCTTTCAAAGGGTCGAGTCCATCTGAGGAAAGCCTCTGAATCTAGTTCAAATCTATATTGTCTGGTCCTGCCTGGCTTGCTATCTACCACACCAGTGCAGCTGCGGGGGCTTTGGCTGCTCTCTCCCCCTGCAGCTGCTGCACTGACCCACTGCTGATTGCTATGAGATCAGACTGTAGAAGTGTGGAGAATAAAGAGCTTAAAAAATGTAAATCAATTAAGGAAAATATATCCCATTTTTTTTATATTCCCTGTTCCCACAGACACTCTAAAGAAGTGGTTTGAGGATGACTGTGGACAGCTGCAGAGATGTGGATACTATGAATCATGGAGCAAAACAGCTTTCAAAATGACTTGCTAACACATGTGCAGATTTAAGGGGGGGGGCGGCTGTTTGAAAGAACTTATTTACTCAAGAACAATATTGAACCCTTTAACAGAAAGAGCTGCGTGTATTGTCTTCATCAAAAAACAAATACCTAAAAAAAATGTAGTCCACACAAAGTATATCTCCTCTCTGCTCCAAATACATTTAGATTTGTAGTCACATAAATGCCTATTTGTAGCTCAACATGCCAGACAGAAATGAGATGCAGTGACAAGAGGGTCACCAATCGTCCCAATAAATACTTTTTGCTCTCTGATCTGAGTTAGAAGGAGACTCAAACCAGCAGATCTGCAGTGTTTCTACACAAGCATCTAAAGTGGACAGAATATGAAAGAGAAAGAGAGGCAGAGAGAAGGTAATGTCAACCACCTGACTTTTAACATACACATGCATAGTTGCTCTCAGCCTTGAATAGGTGCACACACACGCGCGCACACACACACACGGTTTCAATTACTTCACATTCTCAACTTCAAACATTTTGATGTAGAGAACCTGGGCCATATAATCTCCACACACACACACACACACACACACACACACACACATCCATCCTGACCGTGCGTCATATTTGAATACACACGGCCAGATGGGACAGTTTGTCGTACCTTGTCGAATACGTGTATTATCATTCCAAAGTGTGTGAGCTAGATGGTCAAAAGGGTGGAAAAGTCAAAAGGTCTGTCTCCACCTTTATCTTCTCTGACACAACCCTGTCTGCCTCTGCCCCCC
>NW_022280045.1:1829869-1843856 GCF_004355925.1 Anarrhichthys ocellatus | reverse complement strand
CTCCTCCTTCCCCCCCCCCCCCCCCCCGGCCCCCCCCCCCCCCCCCCCCCCCCATCTTAATGTCTCATGATTTCAAGTCAAACTGGTAACGGTTATGTCCGCTGCACTGTTCAAAAGAGTAAACGGCCGAGTGTAAAACTTGTGGAAACAAACAAGTGACTGTTCAGAGAGAAGAACATACCGGACTGTTAAAAGAGAAAAAAAAAGAGTTGGATGAATGTCTCTGGGGATAAGTGGAATGTAATGGATTTGATTTTTTCCAACGAGGCGATCTTATTATGCATTTCTATGAAGGACACATGGAACAGCAGCAGGGATATTTTGTGAAAGGAAACAGTTTGACATTTTGGTATATACGCTTTCATATCGAGAGTTAGTTGAGACGATTGATACCAATCTCAAGTCAAGTTAGTTAGCTTAGCTTAGCATTAAGACTGTAATCAGGGGGAAACGGCAAGCCTGGCTCTAGAGGTTACTGCTGCAGGCCAATAAGAAAGTAGAGCAGATAAACTAGCGTAAAACCACAACTTTTCATTTGAACACTTTTTGTATGAATTGTACAAGAGATAACGTCTTTATTAGTGAACTTTAGAGTTGCAGGTAGACTGATTACAGACAGAGCTAGGCTGGCTGGTTTCCCTTGTTTTCAGTCTTTATGCTAAGCTAAGCTAAGCTAAGAAGAAAGTGAATAAGTGTATTTCCTAAATAAACTGTAAAACGTTTCCTTTTAGCAAAGGTGCTGGCAACAGAATAACATATGTTTCACCAAAGGTGCATCCCAAAAAAAAGTAAAAGTGGAGCTTCATTTGAAGACCATATGGGTGATTTTATAGGTTTCAGCCCATTTACTTTAGATTCCTGGTGAACATTTTCCAAAGCTTAGCTCTAGTTCATAGACTGATTGAGGCGTGGTGTTGATTATTTATATTTCCCTGAGAGAAGCAGTCTCGATAAAGTCAATGGGACAAAACAAACTTCAAATTGCACTTACAAGTTTGAATTCAAGATGATATGGGAAATGTTTTGAGTTGATGATACAGCACTTTATAATAAAGTTGAGGTTTAGGGTCCTTTAACGCAGCTGTAGAATCAGTTACAGAGGTCACTAGATGTGTCCTCCATACTGCTGGCACTACTCAAGCACAAGCAAAATATGGAAGAGGTCAAACATTGGGGCGAATTATACTCGCACTGAGAGCACACATCTAATCCCGCTCTGTGCTACAGTGCCACAAGTTATTGATGAGTGTTAAACTGATCTGACACTGTAAATCCAAAGCTTAGAACGTGCGACTCATCTTGAAGAAAAGAGGTCAGGGTGCACTGACACACTGAGAGAAAGTACAGACACGTGCAGAAATGTTTATGCCACGGAACATGAAACCTTGGCAACGCCATAATTTGAATGCAAACATGAACCTGGGGTTACAGTGTTCAAATGGGCACGATATATGGACACACAAGTACAGTTGCTATGCACACTCCCTCACACACATATACACACACACACGGACCAAAAGAGGGATGCAGTCCCATCATCGTTTCTGCTCATTTCCTGGTATCCTTGACAACGACGTATACACAGCTGCATCAGCTCAGAGCCCCCTTCCCCAAAGACAGACACACACACACAAACACACACACACACAAAATGTGTTCACATCTATTTAAAAGCGCATTTCCAGCTGCAGAACAGAAGCCGAGTGTGCGGGCGAGATGGATGGACTAAGAAAAAGAAGAGTAAAGTATCTGAGGGGCTAATGCAGAAAAACAAAATGAAAGACAGAAACTAAAAGAAAAAAAGTTATTATATTAACAAGTGTTAAAAGAGACCGATAAAGAAGAAATACGTATGCGCGCCGATAAAAACGAGACATGTGACTCACATCCTGTAGGCGCTCTCTGCCAAGGAGGAATTGGGGAAAGATAAAGTGAGATCAAGAGCGAGGAGCAACTGCAAAAAGGAGAGAAATCAGAGGCAGACTCACATCGCGGCCTGGATCTCCGCCGTCTCCGTCATCTCCTTTGGGTCCAGGGGTTCCCTTGCCACCCTGAAGGTCACACAGCAAATGTCAGAGGTCATAAGGCGTGACGGTTGATTTCACACTGTTGGCCGTGAACTCTAAACATGGACGCCCATATTCAGTGTTGACATGTAAATGTAAAGTAAACTAGGTAGGCCAACCTAATTCAGCTTAAAAAAAACACAAAACTAAAAGTAACTCATTACATTCATCCAGAATATTTCGGTTGTGAACACATGTTTGCCCAATGTCTGATTTCTAATACAAGTCCAAGTTAAAATAAACATTTGAAAGAAAACTTACCGGCTCACCAGAGTCTCCGCGGGACCCAGGATAACCCTAAAAAAGACATAAATGTTCAGAATCAAGTACATGGAGCACAGCGTGTCACACATCACATGCATCAACTACCGTTAACCCTTACCTGGAAACCAGGACAACCCGCAGTTCCGTTTCCTGGCACACCATCGTCTCCCTGAAATGAATAAAGAGATACACTTACAGATCCACCCGCATACACAAACCTCATGGCAGAGAATATGATGGATGGCACACATCTGTCTCCCACACTCACCCTCCCCCCAATCTGGCCTCTGTCTCCCGGAGCTCCTTTGATTCCTCTCGGCCCTTTGGGTCCCTTGGTGAAGAAAGGAATGATTGAGATTAGATCAGAAACGTGTGAAATGAGACGCGCCATGTGTTTGTTGAAAAAGTTGCTATCCTAGCCCTAGATTGTGTAATAATGTGTGTAATATACATGATTTATGATAATAACAGCTTTTTGATTGCTGTTGGTACAGTAAGCTGCACATTTTTACGGATTTTGGAGTTAAATCAGCGGCATCACAGATGAAGCTGTAAAGTTGCTTTTTAAGGTCCCTGAAAACAAAACTTCATGACATCAAATATTCATGACTTAATCACAGTTTAAAAAACATAATATAAGTTAAAATATATTTTTTTTATGAAGTGAATCATACTCCAACACTTACCTAACCTTCATGGGAGTTGTTTGATCAGATTTAATTAACAGGGACCAAATAACCTCACCAACTGTGATCAGATTCTCATTCGAACGTCGCTAAATCCTGATTGTATGAGAGTATGTGACATCACAGTTTTCCAACTGAGCGACGCCCACTTGAAATGAAGAAAGGAGGTCTGATGAAAGCACTATTACAAACAACTTCCATGGGAAATAACCAGAGCGGTTCTAACTTGTGTTCAAGTAGGATCCTATCACTAAAAGCAAGAATTGAGTAGATATGTTTCCGGGTCCTCTGAGCATAATGTACGTCTTGTTGGACTCACTTCTGGTCCAGGTGGGCCTTCATCTCCTCTGTAGCCAGGAGACCCGGGTTTCCCAGACTCGCCCTGGAAACAACACCGTTAATGAGACACCGTTAAAACACTCCAACAAAAATAACCACATAAAGCAAACTGAAAAAAAAAAACCTAGCAACGGGCTTTGACAGAATTTTCAACCAACACAACCTTCAACACAGACACAAAGTCCTGCCGCACATTTTTCAAGATTTTTTAATTAAATTTGTTTCAATTGTATTCTGTTCATATTCTAAACTAAATAGATTTATCCACTGCTACATTTGCTAACAACTTTTGAACACTTTTGACTCTTTGGCATAAGTAAACTGTTTGATTTTTTTTTTTTACTGTCCTTTCTAGTTGATGGTTGCAGGACTGTTTGATCTCACTTGTGGTCAGAGGTCCAACAGACCTGTAACGACACTCAACAGGCACAGTGTCCCGTTCACCCCCAGGTCTGAGCCCAAGTCCACCCACAGCATAATGTGGAAAAATGCAAAAAGGTGGTCAAGGGCCTAAGAGACGAAACCGCGGTCACTTCCGTATGACGAAAGCCTAGAAAAATATGACACAGCTACAGTAGGTTGGAAAATGGTGATATGGCGTCGAATTTGGCCTGAATTTGATGAATTTGCAGTTTATCAGACCACAAATGAGACAAGAATTACCTCTTTGCCAGATAATGAGTCTTTAACACTCAGATATTAGCCATTAGCCGGTTTGAAGTCAAAGTTTATCACAATTTTTAATATGTTGAAGGTGAAACAGTTGTTTGAAATCAGATAAGAAGATCTGTCTGACTCACACTTTGTATCTAGTGCATTTGACACATAATTTATAGAATGGAAAACAAGACGGAGTTAATAGACGGAGTTTGCTTTTTCTGGCAAACAACAGCTGGGTCCAGCTGCTGCAAGAAGCTCCTCAGTCCTGTCCTCACAGTGAGGTCACACTGTTGAAATGGAACAAATCACTTTAATGTATTGATGAGTCTGTAAAGGAACGTTTTAAGAGTTCCTGGAGGCTATTTTTGAAAACTTCTGTTCAAGGCCATCTGTTTGCCCCCATTTCCAGTGTCTGCTGAGCTGGGCTAAATCAAACCGGACTTATCGATGTACTGGATAGACAGAGTTGAAATGAATAATGCTCTTCACATCTGACTCAAGTTAAGACAGAAGATAAGAACATTTGCATAAATGTCACAAATGCTTCTTTCCTTTCAAGTCAACACTGACCAAAAAGACAGCAAAAACATTGCTGACATGTTAAAATTAAGTGCTGTACACATTTAAAACAGTGTACTAGGCCTCGTTTAACAAGTGCAAATGAAGTCCAGCACAATACTGCATGTGAGGATACAACTTTCCTGAGTGTATGAGGTAGGCCCAACGTGTCAGTTATTGCATGTTTTCGCCACTGTTCAGTTCTTTACTATCTATTCAGCTCTGATGAGGAGAGGAGGCGCAGCAGAAAGCACAAAAGAGCCATTGAAAGCTCTGACATCACGGAGGTAACCACAACTAATGCTTGTAACGTATTATTATTATTACGCTGCCTGGTGCCTTATTAAAGAAAACCTTAGTGAGGCTTTGGCTCGAGCAGACGGAGAGAAGAACTGAGTCAGAGGGGAAAGACTGAGTGCTGGTGTTCCCGGGAGGAGTACGACTGAGAGAGGGGCGATGGAGGAGTGGGCAGCACTCCGGGGGCAGCAGCCAAGTTCGCCTCTGTTTAAGCTTCTGCCCAATGCACTCCCCGTCAACGCGAAATATGGATGCACACGCACAAGTGCTCACACGTGCGTGTGCATCCACATTTCGTCTGACTGGAAAAAAAAGGTTGCTGCCAGAGAGAAAAGTGGGTGGTTCCTATTGGGCCTGTGCCGCCTCCTAAAATTCCAAACAACAGGCTTATTAAAGGACAGTGGTGCTGTAGCTCCTGTGTGAGTATGTGTGTGAATATATTTGCGTGTCTCTTACAGGGTCTCCATTGCCGCCAGTTGAGCCCTCCCTCCCCTGCTCTCCACGGGGCCCTGGCTCCCCCTGGCAAGGATAAGAACAAATGCATAAAGCTACAGGCATTCACGACAGTAACAATAGACATATGAAGCAGACGAAGCCAGGTTTTAAACAGTAGGAGTACATGGGGAATTACTTTATAAAAACAGTTTTCCATTAAGGCCCGTGTAGTTGAAGTTAACTCAATTCAACTGCCAAACAATATTTCCCATGAATTGCTAAGGAGGAGGCACTAAAATCAGATAGACCCTGAGGGACTACTCTTCATCCTTCCTCATCGTCCTTATCATCTTACCAAGTCTCCTCTTGGACCTCTGTTTCCACGGGAACCTTGCTCGCCCTTCTCTCCAACTTGTCCCTACAAGGGATTTTAAAGATGTTAACATATATGTTGGCGGCTGTCACACACACACAGACACACACACACACGCAAAAGGCAATATTGCTCCTATTTACTCCTTCGCCGCCAGTTCCACCCGGTCCCGGTACGCCCTGAAACACACACACAAAGCAGGATGTTAGACAGACCGTTTACGAACACAAAGTTGATGCTTCTGCCGTTGTCGGGAGCTTCATCGCTTACGTCGTCGCCGCGCTCTCCTTTGTCCCCGTTGTTTCCGCGAGGGCCCGGCTCACCCTGTCACAACACAGACATTTGCACGTGTATTATATTCCCTGCTTCGTTCGAGGCACTTTGAAGATCTGCCGCTTGTCATCGTGATTCTCTTTGCACTGATCTACCTGAGGTCCCAGTGGGCCATAGTTTCCAGGCCTTCCTTCTTCGCCGTCTTTTCCTGAATCTCCCTGAAACAAGCACACGTTGCCTCATTACAGACCACCAGAAGGCTATTTGAAATCTTCAAGAGCGCATGTGTTATTTCATATGTTACTTTTCCTCCTTTCAGTCCATAAGGACCAGAGTCTCCCTTTGGTCCAGAATCTCCCTGCAGGCCCTGGAAGCAGAAAAACACAGAGACCGTCTCTCAGTACATGATCACAAGCAGCTGAAGCCACAACACTCAATCTCGGAGGCCCCGTCGTGCACGTACGCACATGTACGCGCGCTTGTTCACAGTGCGACTATATGGCTTCATTTAAACAATCTGACAGCAGAAAATGTAAACTCCGCAGTGATTAAGAGCTAAGAGCTTCAGTCCGCCTGCCGCAGAGCGCAATGCCGGTCCAGGCCCCGCCGAACCCCGCATTCCTAAACATGCAACTGTGGCTAATGGCTAATCTGTAAACAATGTGGCTGAGCCTCAGGCAGCTACGGATGTGAATCGTCTGAGTATGTCTGTTCAAGAGAGAGTCTCAGACTCCAAAAGAGAAAGATACAGAGAGAGAGAGAGTGTGTCCTAACTAACACATACACATCTGTGTATTTGCAGTTATCAAACCTGATGTCATTGTCAGAGTGAGTTAACGTCTAGTGATTCGTTCCCATCTGGTTGTGATTCAAACTGTCTTTAACGTGTGACAGAAGCATGAGCGCAGTCGAGGACAAAATGTGGGACAGTAACGGTGGGATTATTCTGAGATCGAGATATAGTACTCACGTCTGATCCGGGAGATCCTTTACAGCCGGCAAGACCAGCGAAACCGTCTTCCCCCTAATAAGGAAAACCAGAGAAACGTCTCTTCAAACAACTTTACCGAATCAACAAAAGAACAGCCAGATAACCAGAGATGTGTCGTTGGATGTTCGGGTCTGTAACTCACCTTGCGTCCATCAATGCCATCATTTCCCCCGTGACCTTTTTCTCCCTGAGATTCAGCCAGAGATAAAGAGGATGGAAAGTGACAGGGGAAGAATTTAACCATTAGCTTTCAGAGAAATCACCGACAGGGGATCAACCCTTTGAAGATGAGATAGCTGTGAGGAGGGTCTCACCTTGTAGCCTTTGTGTCCTCTATCTCCCTGCAGATTGAAACACACAACATCACTCAGCCATGGCCATGAATTAAACAGTACGGCAATCCAAGAGCATACACTGAATCATAAGTATACGTTTTGTGCTCTGAGAGTACCTTGACTCCTCTGCCACCACGGTCTCCCTGGAAACAGAAATACACACGTCAGAATCGTCATCATTACACGCAGCAGAGTGATCAGTGAGGTGAGGTGAGTAAAGTCTTGCTCAGAGTCAGTGATCGACTAAACAACATGGAACATTTTAAAAACTTTCAGGGCCAACACACGGAAGTGGCTGCAGACAAACCTTCCAACAAAGGAGGACTGGACTGCAGTTCTCAATGAAATGAACTACATGGAGAAACCGACCTTGATCTGAAGACCACAGTACGAACAATAAGTAACTGGGAAATGTGACTTTATATATGTACCTATAGGATGTAACCCATTACATGCGCCACTTAAAGACCCTGTGCGTGTTCCGGTATTGTTTCCGCCCATGTCAACTCATTCATTAAGTGCACTCTACCTTCATCCCACTGTAACCAACAGGACCAGGATCTCCAAGGCTGCCCTGTAACATAGAGATAGAAACATTAGATAATCCGAATGAGACTTCCATCAAGCCTGCATGACAAATCTAAAGGAATGTGATGATTGTTTTGTCCTTTTTTTCATGCATGTTTGTGTGTTGGGGGTGGTGGTGGCTGAGGAGGATGATGGTGGAAATCACCTACCATGTTGCCAACATCTCCTTTCTCTCCTGGCATCCCTGGTCTACCTGTTTCTCCCTGTAGAGGGGGGGGGGGGGGTGAGACAATGTAAAGTTTGGTACATTTGTGCATTTTGGTGCAATTTCCTGACAACCACCTTGACTGCAACTGAATGCTCTGGGTGCAATGCTTTTTATATTGTATCACACCTTAGAGCCGAGATCTCCCATTGGTCCTTTAACCCCTCCTGGAGCCTGCAGACAAAACAACAAAATACAAAAAGTAAAACAACCGCTCAAAGAACAAAAGAACAAAGCTAAAGAAGAATTTATGTTGGCGATATGATAATGAATGGCACACTTACATTGCAGTCGAAAGAGCAACACTAAGGGGAAAAAAGAAAAACAAATATTAACATCTTAAAGAAGGAAAGGTGTCTCTATGTCTCCATATATGTAGACGATTTTGGTGGTATGACACATGGGATGACCCAATGTTTTCTGGTCTGATGACAGCAGGGTTGAGCAATTTGTCCAATGTTTAAGATAGAGCTGCAGTGATTTTGTTGGAGATACAAAAGTAAGTAACTTTGTGAATATCATTGCAATCTCCTTTCAGCTTCCTGTGGCAGTCCTGAGTGACCCCGCCTTGTTTCCTGGGTATGAGAGAGTTTACATGGCAGTGGATACCAGCTGTAACAAGACGTAATACTGAGAAAGAACAAGATGAAGGTAATGACGTCAAAAAAAATTCAGACTCTCTAAACATCTCAACTACATTAAAGTAAGATTTATTGCACAAAATAAACACCTCGAGTAGCCGCAAATAAATCCAGCCTGTTTAGTGGGGATTTGATTTGTAAATATTTTCTAGCCATGACATTCAGCCAAAATATTTGACAATAATTTTGTCTTATTCTAAGTTGCATCAGCAAAACTCATCGTAAACACTTCTGCTGTTTCGTTTAAAAAAAAAGGAGAATGAAAATTCCCTTTGTTGAAACAATTCAGTCAGCATGAAAAATGTCAAAATTTAAACATTGCAAAACAATTATTGATGACATTTTTTAGCCATGTTGCCCAGACCTAAATTAACGCAAATCTTTTAGATCTGCAGTACAGTAATGTATGCACATTTGCTTACTCCTCTACATGTAGATGCAGTTAGCAAACACATACAGAAAAATGTAATTGACTTCCATTCAAAAGCAGCTTACCGTATCCTTTGTCTGGTTTGTCTGGAAAAAACAGAAATAAAACAGAGTTAGTTCAAAATCCAAATGTTGAACTCTGTTTATGCAGAAGAGAGGAGAGGAGTATACATACGATCATATCAATGATGGTTCGAATGGTGTCCATCTTGGTGGCTATGGCGGCTGTAGCAGTGAAGTTCTGTCTGTAGGCCGGGCTTGTGGCAATGACTGACAGCCTGGTCTCCTGGAGAGACACAAGACACAAACATCATCAGCGCATTGCTGGAAGTAGCAGCTACAATACACTTTCTGGTAAAGAATAGAATGATTGAGCTTTAAAAGACTATTTCTGTGATATTATGGTGTTTTGTTTATACGATCCCAATCAGAGTCTGCCAATGTTGTCGCAAGTCTTGCTGCTATTAGACACAACAGATATTATCTACTGATGGATTTCCAGGTAAAACAGGAAAAACACCTGCAAAAGGCTTGTTAAATCAATCATCTAGTGACTGGTTTTAGGTCAGCTTTAGGACTCCAGGCAATGTGTGTAAAATACCGAATAACCTGAAGAATGTGGAAATATATACAGAAATAAACTGCATTCAAGCTGAGACAAATTCATGTGTTCAGATCAAAAATGAATATCTGTGGTCCGAGTTAGTGGTGTGTGTGTGTGTGTGTGTTCTTGTATCTTTCTCAGAACATTTTTTAAGCTTTCGACCATGTGAGTAATGACATTCAGGAAATGTAGGTAAATGACCCTCAACTCACTTCACTTTACTTTCACTTCATCTCCCTTTAATGTCAACACAGACAGTCTGCTCGAGGGCAAAGACTTGGTTTTAGGGTTCAGGTTAGAATTAGTTTAAGGTTAAAGAAGTTCTGTTAAATAATTCATTCCAAATTTTAGCTGATGCTAATTCTGCGTGTGACATCAGCAGTCTGAGTCAGCCAGATCAAGTTGTACAATTAAAGATAAAGTGTTTTTAGTATAAAACTCCCTTGTTTGTTTCTGAACTGCATTTTTGAACAGAGCAAGGACTCTGGATTTTATCCACCAGCTCTTGCGTTTGCCTATAAGTGAACTACCCCAGGGGCAGCATGACGTATACACAAGGAGGATGTGAAGGCGGACTAGTGGCGAGATGATGCTTCGAGGTCCCATCTTAACCACTTGTTGGCAACCGCCAGTTTTAGGAAGTAAAAGCTTAAAAATGTATTTATTGAAGTATTGCATATAGAAGAAATCTTAAGCTTGTGTTAACCACATACTTTATTTCAGGCATCAAACCAAAAACCCATTCAAAAAACCCATTGACTTTGAGACAAGGAAACCGGAAGTGCAAAAATGCTGACTCATATCCAGGTTTTAGGACGTATTACTGCAGCACTATATGTATATACTGTATTAGGATATAATGAAATAACATAGTAGTTTATGTTCAATTTACATGAGTAGATAAGCTGGTAGATAAAGCATAATTGTGTATTGTTTATGAGAAGGTCATCTGCATCATCAGGACTGTGTGGATTTGGTTTACTCAGATTTTATTGACAGTGACCACACAACCCGACAACTTTGATCAGATCTGATTCAAGCTTGCAAAATCCTAATTGGTGCCCCAAAATACATGATATCACTTTTGTCAAACTGAACACAGATACAAATTAATTACAAATGTGTGTGTGTTTTGTACCTGCTGGTCAGGTGTGACGGCAACAGCGAACACTTTGACTCCATGTTGCCTGGCTTCGTTAGCAGCCTCCTGCACGCCTCCACATGGCTCTTTGTAACCAGTAAGAGGATGACCGTCAGTCACTACCACGATGTACTTGTTTTCATGGTAGTGCGAGCCCCTGCATGCAGACACACAAACAAACACACACTCAGAAATGGCATCCCTCTTCCTATTACTTCATCTGCTGAAGTGTATAGTATCATTACCCAATGAGCAGCTGACCGAGCCCCGCCTTGATGGCACAGTCGGTATATGTGCCCTTGCCGATGTAGCTGATGGCCTTGATGTCAGCCTTCAGGGCCTCGCGATCTGTCCTCATGTCGCTCAGCTCGCGTACGAGTTTGACTTCGTCACTGTAGTGCAGAGCTCCCGAGTTCCACGTCAGGGTGCGGTCGCATCGGTGGCGCCTGGTGTTAAGCAGAGTAACGGTCATCTAATAGTCAACACATCCCTATGCAACGTGGTAAAGACAGGCAACGGTGGAATGCAACTAAGTACATTTCTCATTACTCCAGTACTGCACTTCATTACAGCTTTAATCTCACTGTACTTAACTTAAGTATTTCCATTTAATGCTAGTTTATACTTCTACTCCACTACATGTCAGAGGCAAATACAGCTTCAGTTACCAGTTAAGTTTTATGTTACGTGTATGTATATATATGTATATATATATATTTGTATGTAATACTTAGTACTTCTGTTATTTCACTTAAAGAGTAACACCAGACTGAAACAGTGCCCTCTGTGGCTAAAAGTTTCAATCCATGATGGGCGTGGTTTGTTGTGATGTCACGGTGTCCCAGAGTACACCTAGACATCACTGCAGCAAAGTGAGAGGTTAAACCACTGTTAAGTTACTCTTTAAGTTAGATTTTGTGATTCTGTGTGTGGGCGTGTGTGTGTGTGTGTGTGTGTGTGTGCGACTTACATTTCCTTGAGTTCATTTATGAAGTGATTGGTGAATTCTGTGATCTGGTCAATATAAAAGTTGGGAGGTTTCTGTCTGAGGGCGACACTCTCAGATGTATCCAGCACAAAGAAAAGGTCAACCGGACAATCTGCTCACAAAACAAACAAAAACAAACAAAGATGGCTGTCAGCAAATCTCATTCATTGAACAAGGTCGCGCCGAGATGGTAACCCTTGATTTGCGAAACTCTCGCGAGATGCTTGAAGTTAGGCATTGACCTCGAATGGTCTTGGTTAGGATAGGTTGGCGGGTCGAGGGATATCATCTAGACAAGACAATTGAGTAACCATGAAGCTAACACAGTGTTTATGAACCATCCAAAAGGCTTTTACGATCAATCATGCACCCATTAATTCAAGTGATGTCAGCCCAGGTATCAACACTGCAGGCCTACACTAAGCCAACATGATGCTGCTTGGAGCATCCTGCAACCACATTGGGTGTCATTTGGCTGATCTATCCATGTTTATACAGGTGGACAGATGCAGGCCTGCCGACCCGTGACATGGCTGCCAGCGTGCACACCTGTACTATAACTGTTGCAGGGCACCTTGGCAGGGAAGCAGGTGCTCTCACCTGCTTTGGTTCTTGTCCACATTTATCACTTTGGCATCCACAGCACTGGTAGTCTGCCTTACACCCTCAACCCTTGCTATTCAAGGCCATTGACACAACCATAGGACCAAACATGGGCCTGCTCACGGTGGGCTAGGCTACTGTTATCCTCTGCAATTACATTCAGTTGTTATTGCATCTATGCTGCTGATTTGTGAGGCTCCTCAGACTTCGGAAAGTACGTAACCCAAAGACAACGAACATCTGGACTAGCTTTGGCAGCAATCATCACTTCAGCACAGAAAGACCACCGTACATGCAACATAATGACATTAACATCAGATACAACATGTATAAGTACTTGATAAGTACTTCATATTATCAGCAAACTTACCCGAAGACATTTTTTCTTTTTGGTTCTGCGTTTGCGCTCCAGCCAGGAAGACGCACAGCAGCGCGAGGAGACCTCCAAGAGTCTCCATGGCTAAAATGCAACAAAAAAATTAAACTACACTAAACACAGCACCCCAATCCCCAGAAAAACAAACACTGAACCACTCCGGCACCTCTAAACCGATTTGGTCAACTTTTGGTGATCCAGCGCTCCGCCGCAGTTTGTCCGAGGAGAGCGCGCAGAGGAGGACCAGAGCGCACGATGGGGGAGGAGGAGGAGGAGGAGGAGGATAGAGTTCACGCGCTTTCTCCGGGAAACGGTGAGTGGGAATAGACTAGAGCGCGCACAGGCCAAAAGTTTACACAAAATCCCAGATATGCCTGCTTCCTTAAAAGGTCCACAGGGACATGGATACACAAAAAATAAACAATAAACTTGCTGACTGTGAGGGAGGCTCCAATATGCACGGATTAGGTTTTTCTCTTTTGCAGGAAAGAGAGTGCACGTGGAAACTGATCTAGATTATGTTTCAATAGTTTCATGACATGTATAATGAGAAATCAGAGAACGCTTTGTTGCCAAATCCGTTTTTTAAAGTTTTATGAGACCTACTACATGCCATGCAGAAAAGGAACAGCACACTGGAGTAACTTCATCAAACTTAATGAAAAGCAGCTAACACATCTTGGAAACATTTTGTATTCTCTTTCTGTAGAAACTGTGGGCGGAGTTTGAATACATCTGGTTCACTTCGGCGTCCAGACCTGACCTGAACATTAAAGCAAAAGAGGAAGAGCAGGAAGAGGAGGGGGGGGTTCTTCTCTCCTTTCTCGCTCGGAAGCAGGAAGAGACACAGCGCCACCTAGTGCTCCTCGTGGGCGCAGATCTTGGAGAGCACTTCGGAAAGAGTTTCGGGGTGCAGTGAGGCGCTTCCACGGGAGGACGCAGAGAGGTGGAGGCGTTGAGCGTTCATTGGGTGGTGGTGGTGGTGGTCGTGTGCACAGCTCAGACTGCGGGACTGCAGGGGAAGGTCTGGCCTGGACTCAGATTTTCCAATGAGATCACAGTTCCAGGGAGAAAAAGCTGTGCGGAGACGCAGGGTGGGAGGAATGGAGCGGGGGGGGGGGGGGGGGGGGGGGGG
>NW_022280045.1:1752742-1829769 GCF_004355925.1 Anarrhichthys ocellatus | reverse complement strand
ATACGCACCCTGACAGCTGCAAAAAACCCAACAGATTTACTATGAGACGTGGGGGGGGGTTACATCTGGTAATGATGTGTTTGTTAGGAAGCTCTCATAGTAAATCTGTTGGGTTTTTTGCAGCTGTCAGGGTGCGTATAAAGTGTGATACATGCATTTTGAGATGTCTCAATACCAGCCCCTCATCAGGAATATATCACTATAAAATTCTCGTGGAATTCATTAGCCAAGCACTTAGGGAGTGTTTTCAGTTTACACTGTAAGCTGGCTGGCTTTGTCCAAAGGACGACACCTTTTGTGGGCCTTTTTAACAGTCCTGAACCTCGCAGGTGGGATTGAGATCAGTGAACTACCTCAATGGGGAGTCATCTTTTCCCCCAGATGGAACACAAGCAGGGTATGTCCTCAAAAAGGTCACGATAAAACTCCATGTAGAAAAAAAGAGAGCAGATACTTTGTTAAGCTGAGAAGTTCTGCATAATGTCTTCTTGGGCACAGCCTGTTGGCAGACAGGATGGAGCACAAGTTTCCACAGGATCCCGATGTTTAGTGGAGAAGATTAGAAGCATTTCTGAGTCGGTGAGAAAGAAGGAAGATTGCCGAGCACAGACAGCGTCTCCAGCCTGACAACTTCTCTTTTTTTGTGGTTTTTAACATCTTGTAACATTTAACACACCACCACCACAGCCACAGTCATCTTTGGGGGTGGATCTCCCTGTGAATGGCTAAGATTTTTGCCTTGTTTTAGAGAATATGGTTCAGAAACTACTAAGCATAAGTGACCACAGATGAGATGAAAGACAACATGGAACAAGGGAGAGAAACTGAGGGTAAAGAAACAGCTTCATCCAGAGAAAACATGAAAGTCACTGCAGCACAGATGGAAGAGATTAATCGCAATGTTAGGAGATGACGTAAGGCTTCATCTGCCCGAGTTCCAAGTTAATGGGAACAGTGGTGGTCCAGATCAAACTTTACTGTTGGCTAAACTGGGCTTAAGTTGCACCATGCAAACACAACATGAGGAATTGTCTTTGTCGTAGCTGAAACCACTTCAGATACAGCCAGGCGCCAGTCAAAACATCAGGAAATCGCAGGCTAATCAAGATTTAAATGAAGTTAATGACAGGAAATGGGCCGGACCGACTTCCGCTGCACTAGTCCCAATCCCTCTCTGCTCTCCTCAGACATACTTTGAGTTGTCTCCAGTTGGCAGCAAAGCAGAGTACACTTTGTTATTTCTATCCTTAATTTCAATACCTACGCCCGACGATGCACAAACAGCATGGTCACCTACTGCCCTCTAGTGAGACCTTCTGAAAGCTAATGTAACGTCCAACACAGTCACACACTTATTTCTGAGAACTCTAGCAGATGTTTTCCTCTGTTAAATAAATTAAATCCACATGCACCATGTATTACCAAGGTCATTTAATTTGAAATTTACAAATTTCAAAAAACATAATGGGGCATATATATATATATAAAAAAGGCCTACAGGAAAAAAAAAAAAAGTAGTCATGTTGAAATAGATGGCGCCATCATTTTAACTTTGCAATCTCACAATATTTGTCTTTCAGCATATTTACAGAGTCAACATTTTCAATTCTCGCACTATTGAGGCCTTTCCAAAAATATATATATTTTCATTAACATTACAGCTTGTGAACATACAGCATCTCACCCAAATAATATCCAGAATAACATCCAAACATATTCATGCATAAGAAACTGATAAAAAATAAGCTCAAGGAATAGCCTGGTGGGGAAAGAACGAGCTTGTGCTGATGTTAAAGAAACGGTTTGATATTTTGTAAAATACACTCGTTTACTTTCTTGCTGAGTTAGAGGAGGAGATTGATAACCACTCATGTAATTACCGGCAACAAAGCAAATAAGTTCCCAAAATGTCAAACTATTACTTAGTTACATAGTCCTGAACGATTGGCTAATGTGACTACATTTACTGTACAGTGAAGAGGAACCTTTACTGTACAGCATCATTCTGTATCCTTCATGTATTGCTTGGTTCAGTTGGTCCGTTGCAACTGTAGTAGCCTAACCGCCAAACGCAGCGCGTCAGTGTGTGTGTGTGTGTGTGTAAAACGTTCTGCTGCAGTCCGCCCTCGAGCCCGACTCAGTTCATGTTAGCGTGGCTCTTCAGGTGCCTCCTCAGGTGGTTCAGACAGGTGTAGGTCTTGGGACAGATCTGGCAGTGGTACGGTCTCACCCCCGAGTGGTTCAGCATGTGCTGCTTCAGCACGCTTCCGTCCGAGAAGGCTTTCCCGCACTGGGTGCACACGTACGGCCTCTCCCCCGTGTGCACGCGCATGTGAACAGTCACCTTGTGCGCCATAGTGAAACCTTTGCCGCACACCGTGCACTTGAACGGCCTTTCTCCGGTGTGGGTGAGCCTGTGTGTGCGCATCGCGCCCATCTGGGAGAACGCCTTGCCGCATTCTGGGCAGACGTGCGGCTTCTCGCCCGTGTGCACCCTGGTGTGACTCCGCAGCCCCCCCGCCGTGGAGAAACACTGCGAGCAGTGGGTGCACTGGTACGGCCGCTCTCCCGTGTGTGTGCGCATGTGCTGCTTCAGGTCGTAGCGGTTCCTGAAGCCGCGGCCGCAGACCAGACAGCTCTCGGGCCTGTCGTCGTTGTGGCGCAGCTCGTGGTTGGCCAGGCATTTCTCGGACAGGAAGCACTTGCCGCACTCCCGGCACTGATAGGGTTTCTCGTGGTCGACTCGCTGGTGGTACTTCAGCTCGCTGATGCCGGGGAAAGTCTCATCGCAGTACCTGCACCTGAAGCGATGGTTGGGGCTGTAGGGAAGCTGGTGGTCGCTCATCTGATGGTTCCTCAGCAGGTGGGCCATCTTGAAGGTCTTTCCGCAGTGAGAACACTCATACTTTGTCAGCAGCTGGACACACTGATGTCTGACCCGCTCGTGCAGAGACCTGAACTGACAGCCGCACTTTGTGCAAATGTGGGACGCATTTTTACACTTCCTCTTCCTGTGCCGGGAGAGGTGGGCCTCCGTGCGGAAGGCCTTACCGCACTGAGAGCATTTGTAAGGCTTCACCGCAGTGTGGAACCTCTGGTGCTCGAGAAACTCAAAACGATACTTAAAGCTCCTCCCACACAGTGGACAGTTATGCGTGACCCGTCCTCGCGGGTAGGCTGCCTTGACAGACGCTTTCCTGGAGGACGCCGAGGACACCCGGTGAGCGGAGCCGCTCTTCCGATGTTTTCCTCTGCTCATCAACTTGGCCGTCTCCATGTCGCCCACCTCCTCGTGCCGTTGCTGATGTTTGGTGAGACACTTGGAGGAGATGAAGCTCTTCCCGCACTGCTTACACTGATAAGGCTTGTCATGATCTACCTGCTGATGATACTTCAAGTCGCCGATCCCTGAGAAACCCACCCCGCAGTGGCTGCACTTGAAGAGGCGGCTTTGGACGTGAGTTAGCAGGTGTTCTTTTAAGCTGCTAGACTTTTGAAAACTTTTCCCGCAGTGCCCACAGTTGTAGCTGCGGCCACGTTTCGGGCAGTGGTGCCTGAATTTGTCCAGTGAGGTCGGAAAACTGTTCCCGCACTTAATGCACAGATACGCCGCGTTTTTGCATTTCCGTAGCCGGTGGCCGGCCAGCAGAGTGGCCGTTCTAAAAGCCCTCCCACACTCGGAGCAGTTGTAAGGCTGTAGCCCGCTGTGGACTCTCTGGTGTTCGATGAGGACGGAGTGGTGCTTGAAGCATTTGTCACACTCAAGGCATTTATGCGTCCCCGACTGCTGCCTCCTGCGAGGAGACGACGAGATGTCTGCCCTCTTTGGGGATTCGGGGAAGTCCGTCGAGGTGGAAGGGTTCGTGGAGAGTTCTTCGTCGAACATGACAATCTGAGGAACGTCGTTGTTTTCGTCGTCACACGCACTCGGGTGGGACGCGATGGCCACTTCCAGCGATGGAGGGAGAGACAGGGAGGGAATGAGAAGATCGTCCGACTCAAACGGAGCTGCAGGGAGAAAAAAAGTTAATACAACAGTCTCCCCTCTTCTTCAACTAATACACTACATGAGGACTTTTTTTTTTATAGCGAATGTGCACGTACCAACACTACACTTAGCCAGTTTTCCATGGCACTGTTTGCTTTGGAGAAGAAACTTAAGGTCATCTCCATTTGAGACACACTGCATGTACTCCTCTAAGACAGAGGGGGCGGCACTGATCCAGGAGGCAGTCTGTATACGAGAGGCCCAGAAAATTATAAAAAAAAGAGACATTTTGAAGTTGAAAGGTCTCCTAATGTATTGACTGTATTTTATAATCCTCTTTGCACCTGTTTGAAATCTGGTATTGGCAGCAGCTCCTCCAGTCTGGTAAAGAACTCACAAACCAGAGTCTCCAGAGCTGTGTCGAAGTCAGGGCCGTACTCCACTGGGAACACATTCTGTCAGATGGGGGGGGGAGAAGACAACCAGACACCTTCAGCACACGGCAATATACCAACATTTCTCAAATTCTGTCGGGTAAAACTGTGAGAAAGACACGGATGTATAACATTTGAGTTCTGCCAGATCATGTCATTTAGTGCACCGTGTACATGAAACGTATTTGTACCTTGAGGAAGTGCTCTCTGCCGTCAGTGTCTTCGATGAGGCCTTGCACCAGCTTCATAAAGTTCGCCTCTGGTGCCTCAATAACAGGATCGTTGGTCTGCGTTAGAAAACAAAACACCACAGTCACATGATTATAGGCGACGTAAATGTGAACAAAATATGAGACAACCAACTAGGGCGGACATTATCTTCGTTATTGATAAATAACGTTATCGTTAATCTGTTTATTGTTTCAACAAAAATGTCAGAAAATAGTGTAAAATGCACAGAACAATGTCTTCTAACTGATTGTGTTGGAGCATTCTGCCAGAAATCAATCACTCCACCAAAAGACACAGATATCTTCTTCACAAATAAACACAACAGAATGATTCTCTGATCATCTGGAAGCTAACAAACAAGGCTATCCACTATGTCAATGCTTTTGGTCCAAAATAACTGAATATCCAAATGATGTATTTATTATAGCATAATTCATATGCCTGACCCAGGGCACCACTGCAAGTCCATCTCTTCCAAACACAGGTTATATAGTATACGCCCTTTTTTGGGACTCCACATTAATTGTACCTTTTTGCAAAGCTTCACACACTAGAGCGCAAAACTGCAAACCAGAAAGATTCAGTTAGAAGCACAGAAGTACTGGGACTTTCAAAACAAAGTGCATTTACTCTTGGAACACAATTTTGAGGTACTTGAAATTGTGGATAACTTTGTTTGTTAGCTTACCGATGATCAGAAAACCATGCTGTCATGTTTATGTTTTGAAGATATGTGTATTTAGATGGGTCAACTTTGAGGGCCACTGTTTTCCAAAATGGTTTGTCATTCTGTTTAATCAAACCTACGTTATAACACTGACATGTGTTTGCATGTGAAAGAAATTAATTCACCATCGCCATCATATCAGACTAAAAGAAAGCAGCAAGTCCTGATCTTTGAGAGGTTGGAACCAGTTGATGTTTTGGTATTTTTGCTGTAACATTTAGTCAAACGAATAATTATTAGCTGAGTAATCATTTCTGTTCTTCAACCACTCGATTAAAAACACTCACCTCCTCAATGCAAGATGTTCGGATTCGGTTGAGGTGGCTCTCAACAGCCTTGAGATCTTCAGGGTGCTCAGAACGCAACAGCTCCAGAGTTGTCTAGAGGAAATTGAATACACGATATTAATGTTTCAATGATATCCTTTTATTGAGTCTCTTATTCGATTGTTCTCTTTTCATACATGATGGATCTACACATTTCAAAACACTCACCCTTGCTCTCAGGCCCAGTGAGAGCAGCCTCCCTTCTCTTTTGCTCATCAGTTCAGGAACTGCATCTGTTACCATGGACACAAACTCCTCCAGTTTCCCATAGTGCTTTATGCTCCTCTGGCGGACCACTTCCCACATCACCGCTGACATCAGCCGGAGTGGTGGGACCAGGATGGCCAGCGAGGACAGAGGGACACTGAATTCTTCAAAAAGAAATTCGATTGGGTCAAATAAACGTACAAAGCAAGATGGATACCTTGTACTGTGTGACTGCTGCTACATATACCCGGGGGGGGGGGGTCACTTCCCATGTGACATGTGTTGTGTTTTAATGTTGAAAGATTGGATTTTGTGTTATATGCAAATATTCATTCATACTAGGTCTTATTGGCGTACTTATGAGTATCTGAGTGCTTGTTTTTAGCAGGAGGGGGAATAGACTCCAGTGCTAATTGAAGACAAGCAATACATGTTCTAATCAGTACAGCATCTCACTTTAAAGTCAGTACAGCCACAGAAACCCGCGCGCTCTGTTCTTTCCTCCTGTCTCCATCCCTGTGGTGAACTAGCTCGTGAGAGTAGGACGTACATCAAAGTAGGGTGCGTTCTCTGGAGCACCAGGGTTGTTTTCAAACGTCTAGCTCCAACCACTCACTGCATTTGTATAGCTAACGTTAGTTCTGAACGTTATGGTAGTACTTATATACTAAAATAAACCCACTCGGTACTTTTACACTGTGCGAAATGGCACAGGAGGTAACTTATAGTGAGTAACGTTAGCAAAAACATGACCAGTTTGAACACATAACGTTAACCGTTAGCTTTATTTCAAATTAAACTGGCTATTGCTAACTATCAGACAAAACGTGCCAACAGTTAGGTTGCGTTTCATACATTTAAAAACATTTTTGACCGCAGAAAAAACGTTTCCAGCAGAAAGGTATTGTTAAACACGAGACACAGAGTTACCGTAAGGTATCGTTACCAGACTAGACAGGAGGCCGCTGGTGTTGCCTGGTAAAACAGACTTATTATTGGGAAAAACAATTCTTGTTCCAGGGATTAGTCGAGGCCTGTTCAGCCTCGGCTAATCCCTCGCTTTAGCTATTCAACTAGCTGCATAAGCGATAAATATACTGTTTAGCCGAGCATCGCAAGCTAATACATACCCGTGTCGTTCATTTTGGATTTCTTTAATAACGATGGAAAGAAAAATTACAAAAGACTATCTTTCATACTTTCGGTTAGCGTGTTAGCTAGCCGCATACGGGGCTTCAGGCGCCAACTTCTTCCTGAAACACGTTCATTCTGGGGGAGCGGTGTTTCTGTCCTTGTCTAACAGCGAGGTTCGTTTTGCTGTACGGGGCAGCCCGGATGAGACAATGCTAATTCACCCTACTTTCAAAATGAGATGCACCGCCTTTCCGGACAACCAAATAACTAAATCTTTGAAGTAATGTTTAAATTTGATAAATGTTTTCTTTTATGTTGCATATTATCACATAATTGTAAATTAATAGGTTTTGAATATATATTTCCAAAAACTATGTAAAAACTAGTTTGCCATTGAAGCGATTATAATTTTACTCCCTTATAAAAGAGATTTAAAATCTCAATGGGATTATCTGGCATAAATGCAGGTTCAATAAAATAATAAAAAAATCAGCTTGTAATACAGTCTACCAGTGGTGGGTCGTCAGGGCCTGCAAGGCCTCTGCTGGCCTAAACAGAATCATAAAGTTATATCTATTTTATAATTTAATAATTTTTCTTAAATACATTACATGTATTATAATTTATAAAAATATTTTTCCCATTATCTTATTTTCTCATTGCACAGCTATTGTCTTCCTCAGCTGCTCTGCTTCCAGTGCAGCTTGTTTTAATTAGAGCTTTTATCCAATCAGATTTCACCTGTGTCTCTAGGTAAGAAGAGAGGCCCTAGGCCTGCAGACTCACAAGTGCATGCCTTTGCAGTTTAAGTGAATGGGGACGATATTGTTGATTGTCATAGTGTTCAACCAATCAGATCTTTAGTTTGACATGTTGGGCGTATTCTTTGATGTGCCAGAGCCTGCTAGCTGACCTACAAGTACATCAGTATTACTGCAGCTCAGCTTTCAGGAGCAGCTCTACAGTGAGGTGCAGCGTGTGCTGTGATTGGTCAGTGGTCATGTGACTATCGTGAAACGAAAGTTAACACCAGAGGCTTAGTCGGAGTAGTGAGAGTTCAAATTGAAAGATATGGAAGAAATCACATTTTTTGCATTTTGCTTGGTGTAGATTTTTAAAATTTTTTTTTTTACCTAGCTTTTAACACTCAATGGCTGAAGGAGGAGGCGAAACGGATTTGTGAGTTGGGATTTAACTCTTGGTCAACAAAGAAAGGACTAGGAGCATGTGATCAGCATTTGGTAAATCAACTTTTTTTTTTTTTTTTTTTACATCCAATATCTGAATGGCCCGTGCCCTTGAGTGTGTAGCAGAAGGCGTGTTGCTGCTGTTGTTTTCTCGTTAAGCTAGTTAGCGTCACCTCCCAGAACACTTGCGGAGCCCCAGCTGTTTTATGTTGTTGTTTTTTTTGTTCCTGGGGCAGCGGCCGGAACTGGAGGGCGCGGCTGGAATCAGCTTGGCGGAGGCGGGGGCCCACTGCAGATTGGCGGAGGCAGGGGTCTGCTGCGGCTTGGCGGAGGCTTGGGCCAGCTTGGCGGAGGCGGGGGCCGGCTGCAGCTTGGCGGAGGCGGGGTCCCGCTGCAGCTTGGCGGAGGCGAGGGCCCGCTGCGGCTTGGCGGAGGCGAGGGCCCGCTGCGGCTTGGCGGAGGCGGGGGCCGGCTGCAGCTTGGCGGAGGCGGGGGCCGGCTGCGGTTTGGTGGAGGCGGGGGCCTGCTGTGGTTTGGCGGAGGCGGGGGCCTGCTGCGGCTTGGCGGTGTGGTGGAGGACTTAAATGCAGACAAGACCTGAAGTAGAGTGAAGCAGGTATTTAATTAAAATGTGAAAACAGAACAGAAAACTTACAGGAACATAACAGGGAATCCACGGACGAGACAAGAGACGAGGGGGGGAAATCCAGCAGGACGAGGCAGGGCAGGCATACGGGGAACCCGGGAACAGGACGAGCCAAACGGGCGGGTAGACATGAAAATGATCTGGCAGTGAGTGCATGTATACATGGTTGTATGGTGGTTTATACAAAAAAATAGACTAACTTTGGATGACATTTCAAACATTTTTTAACCGTGTTACAACTACAGTCGATGGTTACGACAGCCTTTCGGGTGATTCAAAAACGTCTGTGTGTCTATTTTGTTTTTGGTTTAATTTCTGGTTTCGTTTTCGACGCCAGAATTGGATGTTACCGTCCACACCTTAATGTTACACGTACATTTAATAATGGCTAACTATATCATATGATGATGTTTTATTCAGAAGAAGCGGTAAACGTGCTCTTGATTTACTGTCAATAACGTAGAAACGTAATAACATTAGTAATTCAGTCATGCCAAATAACTTAACTCCCAAAGTTAAGGCTACAGTCACAGGATCATAAGAATGTCATGTGTCCCTCTAACAAAGAACTAAAAACACTGACCCAAGCACAGCGTGCTATTTCAATGTTAATACCTCACCTCCTTTGGCCTCTTGCTCTCTGGAGGCGGACCATGTGAGGAAATCAGAGGGAAACAGAATTACACCTCCAAACTTAACAGCCTTAAGATGTCCACTTCGTGAACGTGAAACACACATTAGGCTAAGTAGGAGTCATTTCAATACCAGAACTATTATACCATTATAAATCATACGTACCACTGTCATCAACTGAACAAGCTTGGACAGGCTTGGTTGAAATGCTGGTGTCCTTCAACTGCATGCTCTTCAGTTCCGGGAAAGTATTTTTAATTTCCTCATCAGTTTGCAGGAGGTTCAGGAAGGCTTTGCAGCTGTCCTCACCTTTGTTCATGAGCTTGTCCACGAGCCTAACGACGTGGCCCTCTACATCTTCCTTGTCGATGCTTTTAAGGTTCCTGTACTCACGCTGAGTTATCAGCTCATTCTCATCAACTTTGTTGAGGATTAGCATGTAGTCTCCACACAAAGTCTGCACAATGGCTGTCTTATTACGTCTCACCGTGTCTCTGAATGACATGTTGAATCTGAGAAACGGAGACAAAAAGAAGAAACGGTAAAGTACACCAGGAAATACTGGGTTTTGGTTCAGTCAATCTGTGACAGCTGAGATGTTTTTGTAACATATACGGCACATATACATTACAATTAATCATTGTGTACTTCACTCATGAGTGAGATTCATTTCTGAAAACTTACTAAACGCAGCATCAAGCGTTACTCTGTAATAAGTGAGTTTAATGAGTTGGCTTTATAATGTAGCCAAGTAGCTTGGAATTAACGATATATTTTGAAATCATGTAAGATTTGAACCTTACAAGTTGACTGCTGTACTCCGAAACTACAGCACAGCTCCAACAATACAGAGGTCATTACTTTAAGATTTGGTCACTTACAGTCAGGAAGTTGTTTCCTCCGTGTCCTCGTGCCCGTAATAACTGTGCAAGCTGCTTTCGTTATCAAAATTCGGTAGTTATATATCCGTACAAAGCTTGTATCTGAATTTAAAACAGGCGGGCTTTATGCACCATGCACGAGCAATTCGGTTAGAATACTTGCTTACCGCTTCGTGGATAAGGAGCACCTGAGCTGTTATCGACGAGTAACAAGTTGATCAGGGTGTTCCGTTTCCTCAGATTCCCCGCACCCCGCCAAGGTACAAAGGTCTCCTGGGGAAAAGTGATGTATTCAATGTAAGTACACACCCGCTGACACCTCACACTTCAGCACCACAAACACACGTGTCGACAAATGGTGCCAACATTTTGGTTTTTGTGTTGTGTTGTGTTGCCTCCAGCTCTTCCACTCTGCTCCGCTAGCTGAGCCTGTGGAGGAGATCACAAAGGTGGAGGATATGGAGCAAAAGCCTGAAAAGATGTTATAAAAGCAATGTGGGAAGGACACATTCAAACGTTAGAAAAAGAAGGAGCATCTCACTGCCATGCGCCACCAGGCCAGTCCATTTAGCAATAAGTATTAGTGTTTATAAGTATTCTTGCTCTGCGTCGTCCTCGTGTTGTGGATTTTTTGTTTTGTTATTAATTTAAAAAAGGGGAACATGTCCAGTGACAAGTTTTGAAGAAAAATGTTAGTTTTGCCTGAACTTGCTGGTTAGCTGGTTTTGAAACGTAGATCTACAGTGCTTCTATAAATGTGTATACCTTTTGGGGTGTGAAATAAAGTTGAGTGATATACTGAAATATCAAATGCTCATTTAAAGTGAATTCTTTTAGTCAATCTTTATTTATATGCACGGCGGTCCAATGAGAGCCTTTCACTCTCTTCATGGGAGCCGACACAGGACAATAATGGCAAAAAGGAAAAACATTTAGACAAACATGTAACAATTTCACAAATGCAAAAGTGTGAAGATAACATTGTTACATGTTTTTTTTTTAGAAAAGAGTTTCAAACCACCATCAAACAAAATGTGAACACAACAATATTAAAGTTTGACATTTTGGGAAGAACACTTATTCGCATTTTGGAGGACCGTCAGAAAAGAGGATTGATACCACTCTCATATCTGTTAAAGCTAAAGCATCGAGGCGGTCAGCTTAGCTTAGCCCTAGACTTAGACAGTCTGGTTTTGCACTACACTGTGAGCTTTCAAGTGTCTCTTCAGGTGATTGTGGCATGTGTACGTCTTTGCACACATCTGACAAGCGTAGGGTCGCACCCCTGCATGACCCATGGTGTGTTTTTTCAATTCGCTGCCACGTGAAAAACCTTTCCCACACTCACAACAGACGTAAGGACGCTCTCCGGTGTGAACGCGCATGTGAAGTGTCAATTTGCTCGCCATGGTGAATCCCCTCCCGCACACAACGCACTTGTACGGCCTTTCCCCCGTGTGAGTGCGCCTGTGTATCTGCAGCTCGCCGGCGGAAACGAAAGCCTTGCCGCAGTCCGAGCACAGATACGGTTTCTCCCCGGTGTGGATCCTTATGTGGACGTTCAGGTTTCCCGACACGGAGAAACGCTTCCCACAGTACGTGCACTGAAACGGCCTCTCGCCCGTGTGACTGCGCATGTGGAGACTCAGGTCATGTTTGTTCTTGAAGACTTTGCCGCAGTGCGCACAAACCTGCGTTTTCTGCTGCCTGTGGCGCAGCTCGTGGGCTGTCAAACAGGCAGCAGAGCGGAAACACTTCCCGCACTGCGTGCACTGATTGGACAGCTCGGGAGGATGAATCTTCTGGTGGGATCTCAGCTCACTCATACTGGGGCACACTTTCCCACACTGTCTGCACGTGAAGATACGGCTCTGGCTGTGAGTCAGCTCGTGCTTACCCAGCAAGTGCATCGTCTTAAAGCTTTTTCCGCACTGAGAACAGTCAAACTTTAGGACACCACCAACACACCGGTGTCTGCATTTGTCCTGCGCTGATTGAAAGCTATTCCCGCATTTGATGCAAATATAAGCCGCTTTTGTGCACTGTGTCCGCCTGTGAGAGGACAGGTCAGAGGTCCTCCTAAAGGCTTTTCCGCACTGAGAGCACTTGAAAGGGTTTTCTCCAGTGTGCAGCCTCTGATGGTCCAGGAGTTCGTAGCGGTAAATGAAGCACTTTCCACACTGAGCGCATTTCTGCGCAATTCTCCGCCGTGGACGGCCAATCCCAGAGCTGGACGATACAAGACTCTCAGTGGATGTAGATGGAGCTCGGTGGGTGTCTGACGCCCCGTCATCACACTCCTCCGCAACACGAACATCAGGAATTCTGTCATTGCATTTCCCTCCGCTTGTTTGTTCTGCATTACTGCCGTACCGAGTGTTTGTTTCCTCCTCGGGTGGCCATCTTGCATCGTGTATCCCCACATCTCCTGCGTCCTGGGGAGGAATCCCATCAGATTCTCTTTGGTTCTGAAATGTTTGTGCGCTAGATTCTGCATCTTCAGCAGTGGTCTCTTGCAGTGAAGGAGGGAGAGATAATGATGAGAAGAGTCGCTGCTCCGAGGGAGAGGGCACTGTTTGAAAAGAGAAATTTAAAAAGTGGGAGATTCATTCATTTACTTTTGGTACAAATTGAGGGCGTTACTTTTCAAATTGTCTGAAATATATCTGCAAAATTATTGTCACATTCAATTAATCCGTTGATTGTCTTTTTCAATTAAAGCTACTACGAGGAACTTTCATTTTGTGTGGATTTTAGCGGTCTCCGTGGTAGTGTTTCCGAGCACCAGATTCCCAGTTTAGAAAACCTCTTATTTTACTGCAGCAGGGTCTTTGACAGTCTGCTCTGTCCTGGTTTTGTTCTTGGGCTCTCCTGGGCCGCCCCTGCCTTCAGCGGGCCTTAGCCATACAGCACGGGCCTCCAGCAGGTGGCGGTGTTGGCGCCCAGCGAGACAAAGCTCTGCTATTGGCCAGAGGAGGGGACGCTGCCAGGCGTGGAGCCCTCCCTCTCCCACTTTCATAACCAGTTAAAAGTTCCTCACAGTAACTTTAATTGTTAAACCATTTTGTCGACAAATGTCAGTAAATGGAGAACAATGTCAATAACAATGATGAATGGATCATCAGTTAATTGACACTAATATCACTAATATGCACATTAAACCCCTGGCTGGTATCCCAGGCACACTGACTTACCACCGGTATCCATCTCGGCCATTTTACCACAGCGGGCCTTGCTTCTGAGCAGTACTTTAAGGTCATCTTCTTTGGATACACACTGCATGAACTCTTCTAGCACAGAGGGTGTATCACTCATCCACACTGCAGTCTTTATCAAACAAATAAAAGTATCATTTTTGATGGACTGGAAACAAACAATCAATCTCTGGAAATGCTTTGTAAACTGAAATTTCTATGGTGTAAGGTTTTACCTGCTTAAAGTCTGGTATAAGCAGCAACTCCTCCAGTCTGGTGAAGAACTCACAAACCAGTGTCTCCAGAGCCGTATCAAAGTCATGCCCAAACTCCACAGGAAACACATTCTGTGTGGTGGAACATTTCAACCCAAACCTCGTTGTTACTGCATCATTGAACAAATTGCTCCGTTTAATGTCCAAACTGAAAATGAGGTGAAAGCAGAGACGCACCTTGAGGAAGTGCTCTCTCTCTTTCGGGTCCTCCAGGAGTCTTTGAACAAGCCTGACGAAGTCGGCTTCAAGAGCTTCATTTCCTGGATGAACCTGTCAAGAAAAAATACACACGCCTAAATATATAAACAGAACGCTTTTCAAACAGACAGAAATGTCCACGATTTAAAAATAAAATAAAAATCACACACCTGTTTTGCGCTCGACGGCAGGTGGCTGTTCAAGAGTGTTTCAACACTTCTGAGATCCTCTGACTGTTCAGAACGTAACATCTGTAACATCATCTGGAAAAGCCATCAAGCAGGAGTGACATATTTGAAATGATATGTAGATGCTCCATCATCTTTGCTTTTAATGTTTGAAAGTGCAGAAAGTTCTATAATATAATCCTTGTGAAAATTAAATATATGGTTCGTCTCTACCTCTCACCTTTGCTCTTAAACCCAGAGTGAGCAATCTCATCTGTCTGTCAGTCAAGATGTCAGGGATCGCTTCAGTTACCATGGACACAAACTCCTCCACCATCCCATAATGCGTGATGCTCCTCAGACGAACCACCTTCCACATCGCCGCCGTCATCACCCTCAGAGGTGGGAGCAGGAGCCTCAGCGAGGACAGGGGCAGGGGGCCCTCTGCAAGGGGGAGCAGGTGACTGTAGCATTAATTATTCATGCTTAAGAATATTGCACTTAAAGTACGCGGGCACACCAGAAACATAAATCATCTACAGCATGATGAACAGTCTCACGAGTGTTGGCAGAGAAGAAGTGATGAAAACACAGGCTCTTTACAGCAGACAGGTCATACAATCACACTTAAAACACACAAACAAAGTGGCCTGTTCATCTTTTTGCACACACTTACTGTATGATCAGGCAGCAGTCATACAAACAACACAGGATGCTACAACAATAGCAGATATGCAGCGTTAGTATAGAATGTGACAGTTTTCTTAGCCTGTTGATTTTCCTTAGTTAACAAAATCTAAAGAAAAAACGAGGTTCAGTTAGATATAGCCCTTAAAATAAAGAGTAACGTTATCATTTAGGTTAATTCATTTTCTTCTTGTATTTGGGTTGCCCATTGTTAGCATTTTGAGTATCCCAGTTTGATAATAGATCAAACACTGTCAGCCCACTTGTGTATTATAAATAGTTATGGTATGATGGGCTATAGGTGCACAACAAAAACAGTTTCTCAACAAATAGAAAACTTTAAACGTTATCTTATATTCATTCTTCTCTTCGTCATATGCCCCAAATTAAATAAATATAGTGCAAACTGCGATTACATCTGAGTATGAATTTATTAGTTTAATAAGTCAAAGCTAGGAAGTTGCTGTTAGCAGGCAAGCTAACAACATCAAAACAAACGGACATGACCCCAGAAAAATACAAAACGTTACCCATTTCATTCCTCCGAAGAGCTCAGGCAGTTGAGATACACTGAGGAATGTTTTCAGAATCTTTCTCCTGCAGTGACTAGCTGGGGAAATGAGTTTTTAGCTAATCCAGCACCTCGCTGCAGCGAAACACCACTTCTTGACTTTACTTCTTCGTGTTCTATATTTCGGTAGACAACTCGACATCCGGTCTCTTCACCGCCACCAATCGTCTGCAACTTACATTTCCGGCAACCATCAGCTGTAACATAACATTTCATAATTTCTTTCCAAATCTGCCTCAAATTAACTAATTATCTTCTTATCACCACATACAAGTAACACAGTCAACATGTAAAGTAACAAATAAAAATACAAAGCTCTCCAGTTATTTGTAAGTATTTCATGTCGTTGGCCTCCAACAGTCTTTTGTCTCACTCCAGCTTTACACACAGCCAGAGTATCTCTTGTGTAGATGCATAAATCCCCTGATGGTGGCGGTGAAGGCTTTCTAAAAGAGAGGGCCCAGTAGTTATTCATCAGAAAGAGAGGAACCAAAGTAATTAGATAGTGCCTCATCAGACCATCTGGGCAGTGTCAGCCACCATGACACCAAGTAAATCCCCGCAGTGCATGTTGACTGACAGAAGGGCCCTTGTGTACTTAAAAAGGCTATTTCCTCTACTCTTCTTTTTTTCGGATTCTCAGCCCTTTTGGTGAGGCCAACCTCGATTTTTACTCGATTTTCACCACCAACAGTCAAACAGCAGCACAGGGCTGATAAAATTGCAAATACATATACCAGCTAATGCGCAAGCTAAGCGTAATGTTGAATTGGAATTTTAGTAAAAGTAGCCAATAAACCTGATATAGTCTCCTAACCACTGGAACGCAATTTTGAATGTATTGCATTCCATCACAAGAAGACACAAGATCATAAAAGGTGATGAAATCAGATTTTAATTAAATCAATATTAATTTTTGTTTGGTGTGTTTGCGTTCTTTTTTTTGCCATAAATAGGCTTCCAAAAAAACACTACAACAAATGGCAAAAACTAGTCAAAGATTACTAAAAAAACACAATGAGTCCATCTTCCCCTAAAACAATGCAAACTGATTTTGCATTAACTGGTATATTTTCTTGCTAAATTAAGTGTTCAAATAAAATAATCCCAATTTAAAGACACAGAGATTATGTTGAAAAAGAAGAATTACATTCCCATTGACCTATTTGACCTATTTGACTGATGATGACTCGACTCGAATGTGACACACGACCTTCGCTTTTACTAAACGTTATTTGAATAAATGGCACACACAGAACACGCAATTCATCAAATGTCTTTGCATTAGATTTAGCATGTCCACATTATATGTAGACGATTTGTAATGCATTACATTGACATTGCTGTGTTTTCACTGTGTACTGGTGCATTTTGTAATTAGACATAGTGCATTTTTAATCTTTTAAAAAATGTTTGCTCTCTCTGATGAGGCTTTAATCTCCGCCACATGTCCAAACGCTTAAAAATCAGATCAATTACCAAGTCACATTCAGTCAAGTCACATTTTTCTGGCACTTCTCGCACGAACCCAAATTAAATTCAAAGTAAGCATCTGTCTATTATGGGGATGGATGGCAGAAGTATAGTCGTGTGTGTGTGTGTGTGTGTGTGTGTGTGGTAGTCGTGTTAATGCATGTATGTCCATGTGTACTGTATGTCTGTGTGTGTTTGACAGAGAGAGAGAGAGAAAAGAGCGAGTCTGTGCATATGTGTGTCTGTGCGTGTGTAATTAAAACAAGTGATTTTTTTTTTTCTACACACAGATTATCCCTCTATCCCAGCTGGTCAGAGTTGGATTTGACCACCCCGACAACCAGAGAGAGGAAATCTCTTTGGGGCTAAATCCAAATTGGCACCCTTGATGATGTTTTTTTTTCCAAACTGAAAATGTGGGAGCGCTCGATTATCGACTTTAAATCAGAACACAACAAAAAATGTTTTGGGTAATACAATGCCCTGATTCTCCCTAAGAGACAGACATTACACACAAATGCCAAAATGGCTGAGCACTGTTTATTATTGTTGTTTTTTTGTAGATTTTTTGGAGGTTAATCATGCAGCAGCACTAATGTGTGATACGTCTTTGCGTGTAAGCCTCGACTCTGTAACGTGTCAATCAGCACAGATTGTTCCAGCTACATTGATGTACTGCATTTGCGGAGGCGTTATAGAAAAATGCAAGCCTTAAAAACACTCATAGAGACACACAGCCATGGAGCTGCAGAGGTTTGTGCACATCTGTCCTGTTTTTTTTTTTTATACACATGGACTCAGAGAGAGAGACTTAACAGTGACTGCCTTGTAATGAGGTCAAATCAGCTAACTGGTTCCTCATGTCAAAATGGAGAGACACTGCACAGTTGTGCATCTTACTGTAAAGTATATTCACATCCATCTCTATAAATGTTCAAATAAGTTAATGGCAAAGTGTTAACGGTTATAAAGCCTCGCTAAATTATTTCAAAATAATCCAAAACATTTGTCATCCAACTATTTGAACTGTACTAAGAGTTGGAAAACCCACAAATATGGAAAAGAGTTTTATTACCATTTCATAAAACAATCCATGAAACGATCAACCTAAATGCAATACAGACAATCAGGTCCTTAAGGAAAGTCTTTTATATAAAAATGAACACAGTATATTTATATAATTTGATCATATCTTGTTATGGCTGTCATGAGAGTCACTGAAATTGTCTTTCAATATAAATACATTACAAAAAATATGTAAAAATAATTAGCTTCACATATATTTCACAGCCTCAAAGTACTTTACACAGTTGATTACAAAATGAGCTTTCAGTGCATTCATGCTCTTCCAATCCACATCCATCAGATCAAATTAAATGGCCTAAAGAGATTCAGTGTGCAGACAACAGTCAAAATCAGGCACATAATTCAGGGATTATTAGTACACACTGCTCTTCTTTATAACCGGTACAAGTTAAACTTGAAATGTGCTATGTTTGACAAATTAATTAGAAATTGTAGCTGTTCACATAATAACCATCTCAGCATATTTCTTCATATTAGTAGTAGTACATATTGGACAATACGATTGCAAGAAATTGTGAATTTCCTCATGTCATGACCTGAATTCACTTGATACTATTTTAACCAGGGGCCATATTTTCATCATCACATACAGTATGGAGCACCTTCATTCGATCAAATGAATAATTTCATTGATCACACAACTCATTAATAAATAAATAAATTCCAAACATTAGAAATTATTATCCATTCATAATGCTGACTTACGAATAGTTATGCGTTTTGCCTTAAATTTCAAAATGTCGGAAAAAGTTATGAGCAAATGTTAGCTTTGGTTAAAGTCATATTAGTAATACCTGAATAAGCAGCTACAGTCATGAATGCGAATCCAAAACAACAGCAGTTTAGTGGCTTACTGTGAGATGTTCGGTGGGAATTGTGCGCTGTTCGATATTCTTAATCTGTTTTCAGATAGCCGGTCTGTTGGTTTGTTTTCTGCGTGACTACATTTTGCTGGTGAAGCGAAGCGTTTCAAAATCTCAGAGCACTTGTACAGCGGAATTTGCAGCAGCAGCCAAACAGCTGAACATGTGTACAAAGTAACTTGTGTTTGTAGAAAATGTGACAAAGCGGCATTTTCTCAATATATTTTTTTGAGACATAGTTTTTTTTTTAGAAACACAAGTTCGTAATTACAGCGGCTTGAATCTGTTCTTACAAAGTATCAAATGCTGTTTTCTGTAAGAAATGTTGCTAATGCTAGTTAGCTACTTTAGTTTGTTAGCTACCTTTGCCTATGAAAATAAGGCTTACGTCTGTGTCCCCTTCTGTTGTGTTGATCAAGTAGCTGAAACTAATTGTATCTGTCCCTTTAGTGTCTCTCCCGTCCTTACCCTTGAGGTGATATTTGGCTCCAGATACACATTTCACTTTACAAGTGCTCAGGAGTTTTTGCAACAAAAATAGATCAAAATAAACCTCCAACTGTAATATGATAATTACAGGGAATGTCTGCTAGCTAGCTATTGAGCTAACAACATTTCCAGGGGTGGCAAAATTATGAATTTGGACAAATACCACAGGTCCAAGAAGACGACTTGTGACACTTTGAAAGTGTTAAATATGAATTTCATTTTCAAAACAGTTTCCTCTGTTGAAGGTGATGTTCAGTGTTTATTGATATGAAAAAAAACCGCATATCGTGTGGTGTTTTGAGTAAATATAGTTGACACGTGTGAGCTTACGCGTTATTCATGTTAAATATAGGTATACATTAAAATAGAGTGGATCTTTTTTTTCCTATCTTGGTGTTTTAAATTGCCAAATGTACATTTTTAAGAGAAGATCAACTTCCTCTCATGGAGGTTTTGACTGTGCAACAAAATTGACTTCTGGGTTGTTCAATTTAAACAGAGGCTGAGTTACTTCAAAATATTGCATATTTCCTCGGCATCTGCGAATATATAAAAATGTTTCATCTCTTTGACCATTTTGAGCTATATTCTCTGCTGTAAACAAAAAAGACCAAAACCACACAAACACTCTCCACATAGTCGAGTCTCAAAGGAAAGTTTCCTCGTAGTTCTCACCAGGCTCCCCGAGTTCAGAGTCTCTGGGTATTGATCTGGCGACCTCAGAGAGGTCACTGGCTGCTCTGGTCACGCTGTCATAAGATGGTGGCGAGGACAGTAGAGTGTCTTCTGTTGTCTGTGCAATCTCCACCTCGACAAGTCCATAGTGATGCATCATGGAGGCTATTAGCCCCTCCGTTTCCGGAGCATTCTCCATATCCACCACAGTCTCGTAGTTTATTTGTCTGTAGAGGTACGATGCCTGCTTCAGATGCCGGCGCACCAGGTGCCTCCTGTAACACCTCTGGATGACGATCGCGGACACTTCTTCCAGTTTGCGGCGCAGTGTGGACGTGATGGGCTCGTGGGAAATCTTGGAGGGGTTGGTCACCATGAACTTCTCCTCCATCTGCTGCTTGAGGGCGTCCATCTCACCCGACTCTCCCAGGACGCGCTTTGTGAAGGCAAACAGGATGTCCAGGCAGTGGATCCTATCCCCGCTGACCATGGGAAGGTCCATGGAGATCAGCTTGATCCTGTTGGGCTTGGCTATGCGCAGCGGCTCCGACAAGGTGTCAGCGAAGATTGACAGCATGGAGAACTCGATGAACTGCGTGGCCTCAGAATCAAACTTCTCCCAGACCTCATAAAACATTTCAAAGTCATCCTCGCTCAGCGGCTCTGTGCTCTCCTCAGTGGCAACGCTGAAGTTCTCCAGAATGATAGCTATATACATATTCACCACAATGAGGAAGGAAATGATTATGTAACTGACAAAGAAAGCTATGCCCACTGAGGGGCTGCCACAGTTTCCCCGGGTGTTAGTGCCAGTGTTGACAAAGCGGGGGTCGCACTCCTCTGGGGAGCTGGCCATGATGGGACTCAGGAGGTTGTCCCAACCAGCCGAGGTGCTGATCTGAAAAAGGCAGATCATGCTATTCCCAAAGGTCTCAAAGTTGAACATGTCGTCAAGCCCATCTTGTTTTTTCACGTAGGCAAAGTTCGCCATACCGAAGATCGCATAGATGAACATGACGAGGAAAAGCAGGAGGCCAATGTTGAACAGCGCTGGCATGGACATCATTAAGGCAAACAGTAGAGTCCTTATTCCTTTGGCTGCACGTATAAGTCGAAGTACCCGTCCTATCCTTGCCAGTCTGATGACCCGAAACAGGGTCGGAGAAACAAAGTACTTCTCAATGATGTCGGCAAGAACGATTCCTGTAATGAGACAGAGAGACAAGGCGAGATTAGGATTATCTCATTGCACAAAGATGCACTTAGATATACTTAAAGCTGCACTAATCCAAATGTATATATTAATAGATTAACTATGTGTGACGTGAAAGCAGAAAACTTTCACCCGACAGTGAATGAAAATGCTCTTGATAAACCTACTGTATGCTACCTGTCCAGCACCAAATGGCAAACAAAGTTAGCATCTAGCTGGAGATTAAAAGGACCATTATTAGAGAGCCAGATATTTTCCTTGGCAATTGGTGGAGACCAAAACAGAGCTAAAAGTAGAGTGAATACTGGACTTATATTCATCTGCTGGACAGCGAAGCAACAACAGATACATGTTAGTGTTGCTCCATGTCTACTAGAAGCGTAAATAAGCACCTGTTTGGTAACGTGATAGCCATAATAATTGTACACGGTTATAATGGGTCTGTGCTGTATTTACAGCTTGTTCCACTTCCTCCACGAGGCCCAAAAGAAAATCAGTAAATGCAGCTTCAAGACTTTTAAACATATTGTAATTTATTGAACAGCGACCAGAAGTGAATCTTTTATGACATAAAGTCACAGTAGAGAATACAGCAATTAATATCAAAGGAACGAAGTAGGAAAATAAAGAACTAAGTAGAAAGCATTTGTCAAGGCTGCACACTCATCTATGTCTTTTATTTGATTAATAAGAATGTTTAGAGATTTTATTCTGCACCTTGATTCGGATACATCTGCCAGAAATCTTTCATTGAAGGATGTACAGTAGTCCAAGAGAAAATAGCAAACATAAAAAGTAAAATTGCACAACGTTAAAAATATTCTTCTCCCAAACAACGGATAAACCAATACTACTGAAAAAAATCAACGCCCTTGGCAGAGGCAAAAGTTAATGGTGTACTTCATTTTTGTGTCTCCACTTACCCACAATAGAGAGAATTATCACCACAAAATCAAAGATGTTCCATGCAACTGTGAAGAAATAACAGCGAAGGGCAAAGATCTTGATCAGGCATTCGGTGGTGAAGATCACGATGAAGGCCAGGTTGATCTTGTTGAGGATGGTTTCCTTGCGCTCTGACTGTTCATCGGTTTCCACCATCATGGTCACCATGTTGATGATGATGAGCATCATGATCATGATGTCAAAGGCTTGCTTGGACACGAGATCGAAGAAGAAGGCTTGGAGAACATTCTAGGGATTGGGAAATACAAATGGCTGTTATTAGTACAATATTATGATGAATGTTAGCAGGCAGGAAGATATGAAGGATTGGAGGTTATCAATGCAACATAAAATTAGTAACATTTGACATTATATTATTTTACCGCAGGCCTTGGTATCGGCTTTTGAGGCTTTTTAGATCCCAACTTCTTCATAGCGTTGTAGTACTTCTTCTGCTCTTCAGTCATGAAGATATCCTGCCCACCTAAGTATAGGCAGAAACACCTGACGTTATCTTTACAGAAAATTGTTAAAATAATGTTTGATGATCAACAAAAGGTGGCAAAGGAAGGCTCAGTTAGGAAGTTTACTTCCTAACTGAGCAAGTTAGTATTTGCACGCAATTCTTCATTTTTACTTTTGCCTGGAGAACAAAATATGTAAAATATTTGAAATCCATGACTGTGTAATTCTTTTTTTTTGCATCTATCTTGTGAAGGTACAGAGTTGATTGCAAACACCAAGTGGTACGGGCCGTCAGTGTTTCCAATACTCATCTTTCTTTTTTGCTGATTGAAATTGTCAATAATGACACCGATGAAGAGATTGAGGGTGAAGAAGGAACCGAATATGATGAAGACGACAAAGTAGAGGTACATGTAGAGGTTGATTTCTCTGATGGGTTGTTCCTCCACCTGAAACCAAACAGTCCAATAAGTCAGCTGGTTACTGTAGCATTGTTACGATGTAGGCCCTGGAAGTATATAGACATACTTACTCCTCTTGAGTCAACAGCTGCGTGCATTATTTCCATCCATCCTTTAAATGTAGCCTGTAATACAATATTACCCAGCATTACTGTCAAGGCACTGCATTGCATTGTGAATCACTGACTTTATCTATTGAAAACACATATTAAAAATTACCCTAACTAATGTTATGATCACATAAATTCTTCATAAACTGAAGGCGTGTTTAAAAGATTTGACAAACTTTTAAACAGCGCAGCAAAAAAAAAGAAACAACACTCACCACTTGCAGAAGGGAAAGGTAGCCAAGTCCCACGTTGTCGAAGTTGACCTTCACCTTTGTCCAGTAGAACTGAGTGGCATTCATAGAGAGGCACTCTGACTTGTTGTTGACTATGGAGACACTGTGGATGAAGCCGGTTTTGTTCACGCACTTCCCGAACTTGCCAGCAAACAGGTTGACCCCCATGATGCTGAAGATGAGCCAGAAGATGAGACACACGAGCAGCACATTCATGATGGAAGGGATGGCTCCTATGAGAGCGTTCACAACCACCTGATGAGCAACAGGTCAGATACAGGTTAGTATCACAGTAACAAGGTTCTCCATGAGTCTGGTTACACATCTCTGAACCACTGCCCACATTCTTTATTCAGCTAATGATCCGATAGTTGACTAACTCATCCGAATGCATTGCCAAGTAGGTTTTCACATACATTGCCTGTTTAGTGCATGGTAAGAGAAAATAATAGATAATAGCAAGTATTGCAATAGTCAAGAAACATACGTAAAATAGAGAATATGAAAAATATAAAATACAAACAATATATCTATTTTAAAAATGAATGAAATAATAATTTAGCTACGCAGATTCAACTTTGAACCAATCGGGCAACAGATGTTTTAAACATCAACGCATGTTTGTATACGAAATCTCAAATAAAGAAATCTTCTATATTTTAAGGGTGACTCTATTAAGTGGAAATATGCCCTTATGATTTGCAGTTGAGCATCTCTGTAAAATTCATACTTATGACGAAAGAAGACAAATAGTCTACAGACATGCCAGCAGCCTTGTGACGATGTACTTATGCTCAGCCATGCTTTGAGCTAAATGCTAACGTTAGCATGTTAACAATGACAACAGTTCAGTGTGTTAGCATGCTAACATTTAGCGGGAAACACGAAGCCCTGCTGAGTCGCATGGGAATATCATTAGTTTTGGAATACTTTGTTTGCAAACTAAAGGCATTTGGTTGAGACACTTCACTCAAAACCCTAAATGTGAATCTAGTGGCGGTGCGAGAGGAAAAGCCAGGGGATCACCAAAGTCATTAGAATTACTCCTCTGGGCACCACGACCAAATTGGTGGACCAACCAACGGACTGAATAAGCGACTACCCTTGCCAGTCAGGCTGCTAACATGGCTAAAAACTATCTTCAAACAGTCCCATGTCCTTGGTTTGAACTTAATGTCACTTGCACATGCAATGGAAATCTTTTTATTATAACTTGTTAGTCCACTTGTTAGACAGAATGATGAACAAACTGGGGTAAAAACAAACCCTCCTTGGTCTCGGTCATACTCCCGAGATTTATCAGCAAGTTACAAGTCAATAGAAACTCTGTTGAGATGTGACTTCAGTGTAGTTCAGAAAATGCATTTCTCACCCGCATGCCCTCAAATCTGGACAGAGCTCTGAGAGGTCTCAAAGCCCGGAGAGTCCTCAGGGACTTGATCGCAGCAAAGTCGGAATATCCCAGTGAATTTGCAACCAGGCTTATCAAGGACACCTATACAGAGTACAGAAAGACGAGTATAGAATCATGAAAAGGATTCATCTCTTTTTTATAATACAAGCGGAAGAACAAAAACATTGTGAAAAGCACTGAATAAGGCAATATCACATACATAGTCTTATCAACATATTAGTTGGGGAACTGCATATATTTTCTTAGCAATTATATTACTTTTGAAGAAATAATTATAATAAAAGACCATAAAAGTTCAAAACATTAGAAGAGCCATATTTTTAGAGTTTTTTGTGTATTTTGGGACATTCCACAGTTGGGAACACTATTACTTAATTTTTGAGGTTTAGATTTGGTTTGGTTTTTGGTTAATCTTTTAGCAAATTTAGACTTCCACTCTATTCTACATCCAAAACGGACAGAACTAAATGGTATTCCGCTGTTGAATGACCCATGGATGACAGCCATGAATGGAAATGGCATGGTGTAAATGAAAGAAGTTTATGTCATGATTGATGATGACAAAACACAGACAAGTATGCACATATGGACGAATAGTGTCCATGAATGCATACTCAGCTATATATGCATATAAAATATCCATATATATCAAATAGAGTGAGTTTTATAAAGAATTTAAATCTATCTTTTCCAAATTTGTTTCCCAATTTGCATCCAATTGAAGTTTATTAAAAACAATTTAGGACTTCTAAGGTCCTAATGGTCTGAATTTCTTTATAAAAGTCTATTTACACATGTGTTTGTCCAATATATCTAAAGAAGATTCTCAAAATGTACTCTTGCGACAATAGAAGTCTTTGGCTCCAAGAAAGTACAGACGGAAAAATACAAAAACACTGTAAAAGAAAACAAGTTGGTAGTTTTCATAGAGAGAAACAAAAGGTAGGTAGTTGCAATTATCAAAAGAATTTGACTTTTCTCCTAAACAGACATAAAACATAACACTCAGCACATGAATTAGACACAACAGTTTAGACATAAGCTCCACCGGTGCATTTATAAATTGACTCAAAAGTCTGTTAAGCAACATTTTCATAGGTTTAATATGCTATTATAATATGTTTTATAATGTATTATAATATAATGTAAAGTACATCTTCTGTAGATAAACCTTAAGTATAAATGACACTGCATTTGTTTTTGATATAAAAGCCAAGGCCCCGAAGTGACTGATTCAAAGAATGACGGCTGAGTAACAGCCTCACATTTTTAGGTCATTTCAAAAGAAGTGCATTTGTTTGGACACAAGACGGTGGCTTTTGATATCTCAACAGAAAGCACTTACGAGTGAAGAAACACAGAAGCATTTGTGAGGCAGATGCACGTTTCCAATCCCAGAGCCCATACTCACCTGGGACCTGCTAACTACAACTTACCCTAACAATAGAGCGGTCTGTGGCAATCTGTGTAACAGCAGGTGAAATCAGAGGAAGTCAAGTCAGGCCTCGGGCAGCACGCCTCGGGCACTTTGGATGACCACTACAGACCCAACAGTTTAAATGTAGTGTAACATGACTCCAATGACTGGAGCACTTCTTTTGATTTGTCTGGCAAAATCCTGGCGTCAAAGCAAATGTAAAATTGTACAATTATTTAGTGTGCGATTTAACTGTATATTTCTGGTTAGTTGATCCAGGTTGTAAAAACAGTTGTCTGGAGTTTGTTTTAAATAGGAGGAGCTGATGGTGGGATTAATAAAGTTGTTTCGATTTTGACGCACAACTTCACTCATGAAGGCGGCCGGTTGTTGTAAAGCATACATGGATGGTCAAGTGCTTTCCTGTAAATAATGTGACACTCACCAAGCTGTAAATCCCACAAACATGACAAGCGACATTTAGCTACAACGAGGGGTTAAACTTCAACCTCAATTCTCAACACGTGACTGCATCCTTTTTATGTGGTGCAAAAAAAGCGCGTGAAATGTTCGCTTACGTCCACGATAAGAAAGTCGAGCCAGCACCAGTAGTTGGTGAAATACTTCTTGAAGCCGTACGCGATCCACTTGAGGAACATCTCCAGCACAAAGATGTAGGAGAAGACCTTGTCGGCATACTCCAACACCACCTTCACGACTTTTCTCTTCTCAATGTAGATATCTTCAAATGCCTGCAACAGGAGAGGGACAGAGGTGTGAGGAAACACGACAACATCACATCACACCACACCACTGCTGTTGGTTTAACATACAAAACAAATAAATTTCAGTTGAACTTTAAGGTTATCATATGAAAACTAGTTGTTTTAAATACAAGAATTTTTCATTACGGTTTGAGAAAACACTTAAACATTGTCATTAAACGTCACTAAAACTAAATAAAGCCATTAAGTTTCAGTACCATGGGGGTGATATTACACTGCAATCAGGCACTAAACAGAACTGGGATCAGACACTGAAGTGAATAAAGCAGAAATCACACTCAAACCTCGAGGACTTTTCTATTACGTGCAGCACATTATTTTAAATTGACATTCAGTAATCTCTATATATTCTCTCTATATAGTTTTCACTTAGTTAGTGGCGGAGTCCGCCATTCACAGTCAGATTTCTACACAGGTATGCTATGCATACATGTAAACCAGTCTCACTGTTTACTGCTCACTCTCTTACAGTTGTATCAGAGCTGTGTTGAGACACTGCAAATGCAAACCCAACATTTCCTGCTGCTGCTACTTCACAATAAAAGCATTGAAGACAACTGTGGTGTGGAAAACTTCTTGTGCTGTGTGCTGCATGAAATCCGATGCCATGGCATGATGGAAAAAGGATGATTTAACTGATTTCATTATTAAAAACAATGACACGTATAAACAATAATAAGAAACAAACCAGGACTTAAACTTAGACATGTTTTTAAAAAGTGTTATAGAAAATAAATTAGCCGTACCAGAGCCCCACTGCTGAGCAGGATCATGAAGATGATGAAAGTCTCAAACCAGCTGTGTTCCACGATCTGGTAGCAGGTCTTCCTCAGCCTCCACCAGGCCTGGCCCAGACCACGGCTTGTATCGATTTCACAGCACTGACAGTGCCTCATGCACACTGAGCGGAAAAGGCAAAAACAAACCAGTGCAGACATGAAGGAATTATGCTGTACAAAGAACTTATAACGTATGAAATGATTGCTTTGACTAATCGTTTGACATGGTTACAACTCTAAATTCTCAATTCTCACATTCTGGGAAGCATTCCTCCGGCTCCATACTCTCTTCAGCCAGCTCTGACAAGTTGTCCACCTCTTCTCCAGGCTTCCTCAGATCCACCGTGCTGCCCTCTGATAGGCTGATTATCTCCTGTGCGGTGAGAAGTCTCACTGTTACCAACCAATTTATTGCTTATACTTTTCATCAAACAGTGTGTGAACCATTACTGAGTTGTCATACACACGTATAGCACAGAATACAGGCGGATGGATATTGCGGTTGTTTTCCATCAGCTGTCAAAGGCTAAACACCAGCTGTGACATCACTGTTTGGGGGTGTGGCCATGTGCGCAATATGCTTATAAATTTCAAACCAAACAGAGCAGCACAGCAGCATTTCTCTGCCCCGTGTTCAGCGTGGATTCATCCCATCAGAGCTAGCTCACCTAGATGTACCGCCTTGCCTTTTTAATCTCCTCTGAGCCTTAATTCAGTTTTGATGAGATTTCCGTGTGTTGTAACAGCAACATATTTAACACAATTTATAGGACAGAGGTGCAGCTTCAATCCTATAAACTGGTACGAAGTCTAATCCAGTATTAAAGAGCATCCGCAGGACCTGGCAACCAGATTACCAGCATTACTAGTGTCAGTGCTCGAAGACAGAGCAGAGAGAATGTGCACTGATGGCATTTTGAGACAATTAGTGCCACATGTACTGTATTCAGTTGTGATACATGCACACATAGATTGATTGGCCTTTGTTCTTTGAAGTGGTCAACTTAAAAATGTGTAAAGTAACACTTTATTCATGACTAACTTCTTAATAAACACAATCTTGCCATTTTTAGTGAGTATTCAAAGTGAAATGTATCCTTCTTTAATAATGCCCAGTTAAGCTGATGGAAGGCTAGTTTTGTTTTTTGTTTTTTAATTTCCATTTTCTCTGGTGAGGTGCGGAGCAGAGCAGGTCAGGGAAATATGAAGAGAGAGTGCCAGACTGCAGCCCGCTCAGCCCGGCCCTGCTCAGCTGTGTCACTTTAATCTGCTCTGCAGGGCCTGGCTCCACATCTGGCCAGCTGCTGTCTGCCTGCCAGAGAGAACAAGACTGGAGCGACACATCCTCCACCTCAACAATCCTCCGGCCCACAGGACAATGAGAGACAGGGGGAATGCAGGTGAAACAGGAAGGGCGAATGAGGCAAGAGGAAGAACCAGGGAGCTTGATAAAGAGATGCTGAGAGAGAGAGATATTTGCTCAACTAATACACATGAAAGTTAGCGTCAGACTCAGGCTAGAGTCAGGCTAGCTGTTTTACTCCGTTTCCAGTCTTTGTGCTAAGCTAAGCTAACTTAATTTTCAGCGTACAGACACGAGTACAGAAATAGTATAGATCTTTACTTCTGGCAAGAAAGCAAATAACCATATCTCCAAAAATGTTGAACTATATCTTTAATTATAGCTTTCTCAGAAAACGGTGCTTGTCGTCTTATAATACAAACAATGCTAATATTACAAGTAATAGTGCTATCATAGCTACCTCAGTCTGACTTGTGACTCTCTGTAGCCTATGCTTGGCATAGTGGTCCCCAAACACTCTTTTGTTACTCTTCCTGCTCTTCTTAAGTCGCGATGAATCACACATCAGGCCTATTAATTAGCATATGGATTTTAGCATAGCTTTGCCCACCTTTAGTCCGAGTACAGGCCTAATCAACCAGAATAAGTGCAAACACCTGTGCGGGTGTCAAGAGTCTTTCAATATTGCTACATCGCTGAGCTAATAGGCCTTTCCCACAGCAGACATTTTGACTTGTCATAGTAGGACAACCACAGGTGTTACTAATAACACCAACGATGGCTCTGCTCAATGTCAAGAACTATAGTTTTTTACCTAAAACTAAGAGTCAAAACAAAAACTGACAGATGAATCCTTTGAAATAGTTTTCTTGGGTACAGAGCCAGTGAACAACCTGCCACTAAAATCATGTCCTGCAGGTTCCATGATCTCCACCATTTAAATTTGCAGAACTACCTTTCTTTTTGACATTTGTCATCTTACACTGTAAATAGGATGACAACAATGTTAATGAAGCCTTAACAACAAGAACAGAAGCACTGTATTTGCATCAAAGTAAAGCTTCAAAATCTACTGTGTTTAGGGTGTGGTAGTAGAAACTCACAGTCCACACAGTACATACTTTTTTTTCTTTTTTTTTAAAGTAAAGTGTATTTTGTTACTAATTGGAAAAGTAGAGACGTTGTTTAGTTTGCTTAGTACACTTTTAGATACTTTTCAGCATAACGGAGCAAGTCAGTCAGCAAGTCAGTCTTCAGCAAGGCAGCTGTACACGCACAAATGTTAAACATGTCTCCTTGCAAGCATTCGATTAAATTTATATGAAGAGCAAACTTCACAATAATAAATGAATAATTAACGAATATTTACTTGGAGCTGTTCCTCCAAGAAAAAGCCTATTTTCCCTACGATTAATACAACATTACTGTACATAAATATTTTCAGGAAACTTCCTGGTAAATTATTAGGAAATTACAGTCCAATAAAATAAAGTGTTAGCCATAATGCTTGCTGTAGTATTGTATGTCTAACAAAATGAAAAATGTAACCCATCAGCATATTTTTATTTGCTAAAATTAGCTAAAATTATTTGAAATCAAAACCACCACAGCCATGGTTAATTTAGTCTCAAGTCAACAATAATCCACATCAAACACAAGGAGAATATACAACACAGAAGTGAGTTAACTTGGATTCTTCTTAGTTTTACAATGTTGTTTTTGATGAGAAATTTGCTTCTGGCTTCACCCAAAGCGTGATGTAACAGCAGTAGTAGCTGATCAGTGTAGCTGATAATTTTTGCACAAAAACTATTTTGGTAGATATACATTTGGTAGATAATACCATCCAAAGACCACCGCAATAGTAAACCAAGAGGGTTCAGGTCTGGCGTAAAACACAGGAGGTGAAAAACCCACCTTGTCTTCTTCCTCTGACGACTCAGAAACCTCCTCCTCCTCCAGAAACTCCACATCCGACTCTCCGGGTGCGATGGGAACGATGACCGTCAAGTTGGGGTTCGTCATGTAGCTGTCCCCCTCTGGTATGATGTACTTTTCGCCATAGCGTCCAAAAATCCCACCATTGCTTTCCACGTGATTCCCAACCAGCTTGGTGGCCTGATTGACCTTCTGCTTCCGACGCTTCAAGCCGCGGTTGAAGAGGTCGGCGATGCACGTGGTGAGCCAGGTGACACCGGAATGGATGCGGGCGATGGCGATCTGGATGTTGTTCAAATCGCCATCTTCTTCTGGGGCAGAGAGGTTGTCGGAGCTGAAGGAGCTGAGCAGCAGGGCCAGAAAAAGATTCAACACCTGTGGACAGATAGGTGTTGTGTCACATTACATATCACAACAATTTTATAACCTCACAGCCATTTAGCCTGAATACGGCAGAAAATGCTGTATTTACATTGTGCTTGTATCAACATTTATCTTTCTTGACAAATCAGAGCGTAGTTTAGCCTGTAAGCTTAAGCATAAGGGTACCTCATGCATGACATGACCTTCTCCCTATTTTGTCAACACTGGCAAATCCTGCATTGTAAATTCAGGAGGATATTCTACACAGATATGCTCAGGCACATATGGTTGCCGTGAGCCACACTGAAATCAAGTTTCCAAGCATCCAACTCCAAGTAATCTGTCTACTAGCTTAGAGAGCAGCCGCATCAAGCACATCTCTGCACAGCAGCATGTGTGTGTGTGTGTGTGTGCATTGCCTCTGTGATGTGCACAGTTGGTAAGGATCATCTTTAGCCACTGAGCCAGTCAGAGATGGGGAGCATGAGCAGATGATTAGTGACGAATGCCCTGCACAGCCTTCTCGCCCCTAAGCATCCTGGATAATCCCTTTTGGATAAACAGCTTTCCCATGATTCATGTGCGGTGAAGGTTCCTGTCCATTAAACTCAATAAGAAGCACCGTCGTGATCTTTGCCCAGACAACAGGGTCACTGAAGGTGCTATGTGCCCTTTAAGTCGTTTCACCACTCATCTTATGTCAGTGCTTCTGAAGGGCCAGAAAGAGTATTTGAAGAGTCAGAAGGTGTGAACTGGTGTGAAACCACCAGCGTAAAGATGACAAATGGTGCTGGAGGTAGAGAAGACATGTAACTTTGCAATTGAATGTTTGCTAAGCTCCGCCTCCTTAGTTACTGTTGCAAGTCAAGCTTTGCATTCTGGCACGGCACAAAAGGCAGCTTACAGAAATATCCAAGGCAGCTTTAATACTCAACATTTTTAGTTATTTTTGAAACACGTCTATAAAAACATGGCTCTTCAAAACTACAAATATGAGTTGGTTGAAAACTCAATCTCCTGCTGACTTTGTAACACTTTCTTGGTTTCGCAACAAAAGTCCCGTCAATCTTCTTAAATGTGGACATGCCGGCTACATAATGAATATTGTGCTTAAAGACTGAGGCTAAAGCTTCATGTCTCAGGCAAAAAGTCAGAATTCCCACAAGCTGATGATCCATGCAGAAGACATGGGGATGAATGAGCAGTATTGTAAGGGCATTGCAGGGTAGAGTAGTGAGCCTTGGTATTATAGTATAGAATTATGACGAGAATTACCGCTCTGTGGTTGTATAACTCCGCCAAACAGTCAAGTTGCAGTTACGTCCATGTCTGTCCAGGACGTCATCACGTCATCATTTTATCCTTTTAGACATTTGTGTGAAATTGTCATAAAAAGCATGTGAATTCTTCACGACAAGGTTTTAAAACAGTTATGCGACAGAACTGAGCTGATTGTAGTGCAGATGACGCTCATATTGCAGTGTATAATACTTTTCTAATTTGTGCTAAGCATGAGATGGAGTATCCAGTAGCTGGTAGCACATTTCTCTCTTGTTTGGACTTCCGTAACACATACAGTATCTCTTGGTAATTCATGTTAGGGTCAGGCCACGTGCCCTTAGTAGAAATAGAATGAAAAGAAATCCTGAAAATGGATCAGGGCAAAACTGTATGATAATAAAAATAAAGTTAAATTAGATTTAACTCGCTCAGGCCGATGTAATCCAGAAACAGAATACAATACAATGTGTGATTTCAAGAATCAACACTAAAATGACACCACATTCGAAGTAAAACTACACTGTCCATGAAAAAAAAACGCTGCCACTGCTGGCTGCCTGCGCTTCCGGGATTTTTCTGTTGTCATTAACGTAAGCTTAGGACACAGCTGGACGACAAATCACCATATGGGCGGACATACAAATATACACATATCCTTGCTATGGCACAGAGTAACAGCAGTTGTGTACAAACAGAGCTGTTTATGCAGATTAACTACTTTTTTACGTAAACAGTCGCATGCTACGATGTACACGCCGTGTAGCATCCTGTGTGGAACTCAATACCTGCTGCAAAGGCTGGAACGACAGCGAGAACACTGTGGCCTTGGCTAATCCTTTGTACAGTACTTAGGTCACTAGGTTTCTCCCATAAGGCTTAGTTCATTAGCAGCGGATAAAACATTCAGCCCCGTTGGTCATGAGGCTGCGGTAAAGCCGCTCCTCGCGTCCAAACCGTTGTGGCTACACAGAAATCTGAGCTGGCAAAACATATAGCGACGGGGCATCAACAACTGATTGAGGATGTCAATCGAGTATGGAATTGAGTATGGAATCACCAACCCTCATTGGTGCAACAACACAATCCCTGATCAGTAATGACATTATCACTTGGTTTACAGTTGGTTGTATTGACGTGCAATAGAATTTCTCTCGAAGTAGACTCCCTGCTACCTTAAAGTATATGTGCTAGGACTAAGTATTGTTTTTTAGTATCGACTGAAGATAAATTACAATGTCCGTGTTCGTCTTAATGACGGAACATATCACGCAGTGCAACAGAGTAGCTCACTGATAAATAGACAATAATGGAGGTTTACAGTCAATACTTGTTGGTGTAAAATAAGATTTATTTTTGTGACGATTTATTTTGTAGATCACCTGCAGGGAGTATTGAGAGAATTTATATAATATTAGTAAATCTTCACAATTCAATGGTTTTGGTCATGGGCTTTTTTGAAAAAGACTTCTAAAACACGTAAAAATGAAATACTCACCACCAAGTTCCCAATAACCATGACCAACATGAACACCAGGATACAGAGGGGTTGCCCGGCCACTTCCATACAATCCCACATGGTCTCTATCCATTCGCCGCACAGCACCCGGAACACGATCAGGAAGGAGTGGAAGAAGTCCTTCATGTGCCAGCGAGGCAGCTGGCAGTTGATGGAGATCTTACACACACAGTCCTGGTAGTTCTTCCCGAACAGTTGCATGCCCACCACAGCGAAGATGAACACGATGATGGCCAACACCAGCGTCAGGTTTCCCAGGGCGCCCACCGAGTTGCCGATGATCTTGATGAGAGTGTTGAGAGTGGGCCAGGATTTTGCCAGCTTGAAGACGCGTAACTGATGAAGAGAACAAAGTGGAGAAAACAAATGATGCTGCATCTTTACAAGAAGCTGTGTGTTTGAGTTTTATGTTTGAAGATGATCTAAAAGAATTGAGTCCTTTGTCAATCACCTTTGATTTGTTAAATATATAAAATATACAACAATAGAAAGGCAAACAATGGCAAATGACGAATAGTGAAAAAGCTAGATAAAAAAAAAAGAAGACAGAGTTGAAGATTTCTGTTACCAGTCTGAAAGATCGCAGGACAGACAGCCCCTCTACATTGGAAAGACCCAACTCCATCAGACTGAGGCAAACAATGATGCCGTCAAAGATGTTCCAGCCCTGCTGGAAGTAGTAGTAGGGGTCCATGGCGATCAGCTTCAGCACCATCTCAGCTGTAAAGATTCCTGTGAAAACCTAGAACAGATACAGAGGGACATAAAAACAATAAGAGGTGGAAAAAAATCAAAAAATGTCCTTTTCAAGTGGAATATTACTTAGTGTATTTCTTTACTAAAAGCTGCACTAGTTCATATTTGTATATTAACAATGGTTCAAATGGATTATGAGTAATGTGACAGGTGTCGCTTGTGACCCACTGATAATTACTACCCGACTGTAGATCCCTCAGTGTGCGTTTTAGTGTATTTTAGCTCATAGTTTTGGTTTTATGGTCCGCGGAGATACAGTACTGTTTGGTTCAGTTTCACCGCTCGAATCAACCTTGTTTCTAGCCGCAGGCAGTGGTTTTCAGCAGAAAATGCTCTGATAAACCCACCGTACACTTATGGCCCAGCATCAAACAGCAGATAGACAAAGTGACCGACTAGCTGGTGAACATAGTGGTGCATTTATCAGCTTAAGAGACAGACATTTCCCTCGTGAGTTGGTGGAGACCAAAACAGAGCAAGAAGCGGAGTGAATATTAGACTTACACTCATCAGGTGAACTCAAACACGACTCCAAATGAATGCTAATGTTGCTCTGTATTTGCTGGATGTATAAATACATAACATAACATAACAGCTTCATAAGGTGAAATGTCAATGATGTGTTTACAGTTTTTCTGCTACATCGAAGTGACCAAAAAATATGAAATAACACAGCTTGTTTAAGTTGAGGTTTAGAGCTCTGAGGAAAAGGTCAAAGTGAAAAAAAACAAAAAGTACTAGAATGGATACTCTGCAATGTACCAGTTTTAGGACCCAGACATATATCACGTTTAAGAGAAAATATCGAGAATATTTGGAAATGTCCTTCACTTGTTGTTATTCAGCCCACGGTGTAAGCCCAAATTTCACAGAAATAATATTTCTATTTTTGAGATATTCCACTAACTAAAAGACAAAGAAATAGGACCAAAACATAAGCAGTGATGGCAACAAATAAGAACGTATTACTTCCATTTATCTTCTTTTAAGTATGTTTTCAAATTAGAAGACATTAGCAGAGTCTATAATTTACCAGTAGGGGAGATGGCAAAATAGAAATTGGGGAATCAATCCCACTCCCTCCTAAAAATACTCCCTCTTACCAAGGACAATCGCAAAATAGTCTAAAGCACAACGCTTGATAAAGGATCAACACGGCCTTATTTGACCTTAAGTGCAGCAAAACACTGGCTATAAAAAACCCAACTGTCTGATAAAGAAAGACATTATCTGAATGAATGCTGTCGCCTTTCCTCTTCACTTTTTTTTCCTGGTGAAGCTTTCAGTCCTCTCCGCTGCCAACCCAGCAGCACTTAGGAGAAAGTGTCTCACACGCTGGCAACCTGCCCGCCCCTATCTTTAAAAGCCCCTTACCAGATTGCCCACTGAAAGCATCGTGTTGAACTCATCAGTCATGGGATAGTGCTCCAGGGCCATGAAGAGGGTGTTCAGCACAATGCATATGGTGATACCCAGATCCAGGAAAGGGTCCATCACCATGAACTTCACCCAGTCCTTCAACTTCAGCCACCAGGGGCAACAGTCCCATATCAGGTACTTCTTGGCGAATGTGTACCAGCAGGGATGGCACTTCTGCCTCGACACCTCTAGCTCTGCAAAGAGACATCAAGGTGAACTATTCATCTCCAGGCCTCTCCCTAAATCCCCTCTTAAAAAAGTAAATATGATGCTACAGTTAACAGCAGATTAGCTTAGTTTAGCAAAAAGGCTGGAAACTGAGGCAAACAGCTCTGTCCAAAGGTAATACAATCCACCAACCACTGAAAGTTCACTAACTAACACAGTACATCTGTTAAATCCGTGCTAAAACAGTACAAAAACAGCTAGGGGTTATGGTAACGACAAATCAAGATTAAGCCTGTTAATCAATTAGATTTAGAGGTGGATTTTGTTGCCTTCAGACAGAGCGAGGCTAGCTGTTTCCCCCCATTTCCAGTCTTTGTGCTAAGCTAAGCTAACCAGCTGCTGGTTAGAGCTTCAAGCGTACAAACATAGAGCGGTATTGACCGTCTCTTCTAATTTTCAACAAGAATAGCAAATAAGGGCATTTTCCCAAAATGTCAAACTATTCTTTAGTTACTCAAAAGGACTCACCCCCCATGGCATCGCTGAAGAAGCTGACAGAGCTCAGCCCTCTTTTCCTTTGTACTGGAAGGGGCTCAGTCACTGTTGGGGAGGGCTGGAGGAAAAGTCTGGTGACTGTGTCCTCCACACTGGTGAGCTTTGGGACAGAAAACACCCCAAAATAAAATGCTTTGTTTCTTTTTCACTGCAGGATTTTCTAACTACACACAGGCTTCTGTCACTCACTGTGTCTTCCCTGACCCTCTCCATGCTGTAAGCAGGCATGGAGGTGGGAGTGTGTAGGCCCAGAGTGGTGACTCCATTCTGATCAATGGAGATGTTGAGCCGGCCATTGATGTTGAGGCTGGGGGTGAAGATTTGAGAGCAGTGGCTCCGCACACTGCCCGTCCTCTTCTTCCAGGCCGTTGTTGTTGAACTGGTGCGACTCCTGAAGGCGTCCCCATGCGTGCTGTACTCGTCGTCCCCAAAGTCAGCCTCTGAGTTGTTGCGCGGCCGGAAAGCGCTGAAGACGCTGACCTGGCTTCCCCTCCTGGTGCTGAGGGGGTGAGAGGAGAGCGTGGCCAGCAGAGGGTGGACCGGAAGGGGAGACAGAGATGGCTACAGAAACACAGAGGACACATTAGTTCCAATGGCTTTTCATAAGAACATCAAAGACTGGGAGAAATGTTTAGAGCGTGAGTGTTGGATGACATACCATTGGCTCATCCAGTGGGTCAAACTTCTCTTCAGCAGCTTCCTCTGCTGTTTCCTCCGACAACGCCTGATGCGATCTTCTTCTCCGGCTGCTGCTTCGGCGTATGCTGCCCATCTTCAGACAGAATGGAGACAACTCTGGGGACAACACTGAGTCTGTATCCTGTGCTTGTTGTCTTTTTGCTGCCAACTTCACACAGAAAGGAGTTATGTTACTGGAGACCATTGATTTTTTTCGTCCTAAATTCGAAGCACACATATGAATATGAAAATCCTCGCTGACTGTTCGCATTGAACCTACTCTTTGTTCTCTGCGAAGGTGCTCCATGGCCAGCTGAAACTCCCTCTCCTTCTGCCAGGCCTCAGCGATGGTTGCCTGATTCTGCTCCTCATAGGCCATGGCCACTACAGCCAGGATGAGGTTGACCAGGTAGAAGGAGCCCAGGAAGATTACCAGCACAAAGAAAATCATGTAGGTCTTCCCTGCTGAGCGCAGTGTCTGAGGGAGCAGACATGAAGTCAGTACAATCAAATCCACATGTTAAAGGAAAATCCTGAGTCCTTTTTTTCTTAGTTTCGGCATAATGTTTGCTTATGGACAACATTTCACCGAATAATTTCATTGCTGACATTTGAGGACTCACTCATTCTTATATCTATAATAATATTATAACGCAGTATTTTTATTATGCATCATAGACATGGGCGTCAAAGAGAGTGTTAACCAATGTTTATTTAATCATCATTATTTGACATTTGATTGAGCAAAACTATTGTATTCTACTGTATGTATGTATGTTTATGTGGATCAAAATATATTTAAAATTCACCACAAACCAACACAGAATATTGGTAGATTCAAAAATGGCACCTGGTGAAACAGTTTCTCCCAGTAGTCTTGTGTCATGAGTCGGAAGAGGGCCAGAAAAGCCCAGCCGAAGGTATCAAAACTGGTGTAGCCATAGTTTGGATTCCTCCCTACTTTTAGGCAGTCAAATCCATCTGGACACTTCCTGTAATGCACAAACAGTTTAAAGGCAAAAGACAGACGATTATGGGACAACACTAATAAACAAAGGCGGTGCACAATCCAACCAGTGGCAGCTGGGGCAGACCCAGCTGTGGTAGCGTGCAGGCCGCTTTACCAGAGTTAAAAACATCTCCAGTATCTGCGTACATGTAGCCCGGTGGCCTTTGATTCCGCAGGGGAGAGAAGCGGATGAGTCAGTAAGTACACACACTGCTATCAACACCATTATTTTCAACTGAAGAGGGCACTTGAAATTCGCTCCAGGCAGCAGCACTAAAATGCGCCGCAGCAAAAAGGGATTATGCTGAGCCAGATGGATGTCAAGTTGCAGTTCAAAAAATGTTTCCATGCATTCATCTCTGATCTTCATTGTCAGGTAGCATAGTGGCATTACAGCAAATATTTAAGTCCAGCAGCTGAAAACAAGCTGGACTGCCATTTCAATCTGAGTGCAGAATAATTTCGTAATGGCTGGGAAACAGCTGGGCGGCAGAGCGCTGCTGTGACAACAGCTGTAGATCTCACCAACCAGCCAGCTAAGTAGGAATGCTCACTAATATCCAGCAGTGAGGACAGAGGAGGCCGCGTGAGGCCAGCGACATCTTCCTGTCGGGCCGTTCCTTCCCCTCTGCTGCGCTGCTCAACCTGTGACCAACCTGCTCACCTCTTTTACTCAATATGGTTTTGCATATTTCAGTCCATTAACTAGATCCTGTTGTTTCGTGAATAAAATGACTGTTGACCGTTTTTCAAAGCATATCGTGTTGTTTTTAGTTTGATGTCCTACCTTCTAGTAATAGTTTTTTTGATATTCATTCCAAAGTAGCGCGCAAGAATAATAATACTAAATGTAGTCTTTTTTAGATATGAGATCATGAGTTGATTAATTGAAGAATATTAATGAACATCTATTTTCACAAACGATAATTAATGTCAGTAATTTCAAGCAAAAGGGACAAACTGTTTGCTGCTTTTGTTATCTGTAAATTGGAAAAACAATTAAATGGAATGTTGTCTGTCAGCATTTTTGGGCATTTCATAGATACACTTTCAATTTTGAAACTGGAATTTATTTATTTTAACTATATTTACTGTAATGTAATCAATGGAAGACAATGGCTGCATGGAAAGTATGAAATCAGTCAGAATTTGATTCAGTCAAAATAATAGTGAAAGCATTCAAAACTTCCACTTTAATCAGTATTCTATTTGTTCAGAATGTTTTATTGGATTTAAATTTCTCAATAAAAACCAGCATTTCTCTAGCTTATCTTATTAACCACACTGCTAGCCAATGCTGTCCCTTAAACAACTGCATGAATGTGAGACTTCTCTTGCAATTTGATGCTGCTGTAAAAAACAAGGCTTCTGTCAGGCTAATGTTCCTGATGTTTCTATACTAACTGCCCTGGAGACTGACTCTTGCATGGGTTTATCCAGAGTCAGCGCTCCTCAAGGACAGCTGCTATGCCACATGTACTCGCTGTGGGATCTGATCTGCCTCCACACACACAGGGAAGACCAGAATATGTAGTCATACCACTGTTCCTCTTACTCTGTGTAGATCCTATAGTGTATTTCTTTGTACTCATTAGCAATACTCTGGACGTCAGTGTATTACTCAGGAGCGATAAGTATTCATTTATTTTTCAGATTTGGGGATGTATTTATCCTGCTATTTAAGGCAACCATTGCTTATAATTCGTATCCGTTTGATGTGAAAGTCAGCAGACTCTTGTAACTTGTTTTTACATTGGTGTCTTTGCACTGTAATGCAATTACAGTGCAAAGTGATTGAAAAAGTGTTGACTGCATTACACCATAACTATAATGTAACATTGAAAATGCAGCCTCAATGTTCACTGTGATGGATTACAAGAGTATGCTAATTGATTTCAGACTGAATAGAAATGAATGAAAATCAATGGCTTCCAGGAACGCTAGGAAAAACACATCATAATAATCATTCAACATATATTTGATAATAATCAGTATAAATGATTTCTAGTTAAGGCGCGGTCCTTTAGACTTTCATAAAGTCTCGTTTCACCAGAGCAGCAGAGTCCCCCGGTGCGTAAGAGCTCTGTGGAAGCTCTTTGCTTATATGTTTACAGTATTTATAACTAGTACTCTTAAGAGTGTACCATCAATTCCCTGCAGTTTGTGCAACAGAACAGCAGAGGAACATCTGTCAATCGCAGCAAAGTGTTTTCCCTCTATGGTGGGCGGGGCTGAGGTGGTGGGTTTCTATGCCCAAAGTCATAATCCGTGATGCATAGTGGCTTTAAGACGTGAGGGGATAAGCGGTGGCCTGAACTCTACAGTAGGCGCGATGAGAAACAGCTTGGACTTTTGAAGTAAATCATTTCTCACAAACTTGTTAACCATCTAGGCTGAAAATATCATTTGAATATGTGTACGCGTGTGTGTGTGTGTGTGTGTGTGTGTGTGTGTGTGTGTGTGTGTGTGTGTGTGTGTGTGAATGTGTGTGCATGCCTGCTCACTTGTGTATGTGTGTGCCATCATAACGTATCCAAAGCTTCAATTTGGAAAACTGCTCAGGGATTACTTTTTGGAATACACTCAAAAGATTAAGCATCCTCTATGTTTTACGTCCTCCGTCCTGATCTGCTTAATATCTTGCCCGTCTCCACAGCCAGCCTCAGAAAGTTCCATCTAAAATGGCACATGAGTCAAAAGGCTGGCAATCCTTTTTCCCAACAGACACATAAGCTGCACTATGGTTGCTCTAACCCAGGGGTCACCAACCTTTTTGAAACCGAGAGCTACTTCAAGGGTACCGAGTAGTACGAAGGGCTACTTATTTGATACAAACTTCCTGAATAACAAAGTTGCACAGATCACCTTTTAATAATAATATATGTGAAGAGACTGTTTGATCACATGTCGGTTAATTATTCCTCACAATAATTATTAATAATGATTTCCACAACAATGATGGTATAGCTACACATACATATTTAAACATGCAACTTTTATTTCTGTTAATCTGTTTCAACATTTGAAAGTCAGAGGTATCACATCTCTGATATTTTTGTATCATCACATGATTAAAGCCGGTTACTTTTGCACATAGCGCCTGTTGGTGAATGATGCAGTGGTAATGTAGAAATTTTGCGAAGTCTGGGTCACCTTTGTATTGCGCAATGAAGCCTGCATGCCGGCCCGTCATCGCGGGAGCCCCGTCTGTTGTCACCGACACCAGCTTTTCCAACGGTACCTTTTTCTCCACGAAGAAACTAGTAACCAGTCTGGTCTATAGCCGAGCGGGGGATCCAACCCTCCGAGGCGCGCGAGCGTCTTCGGGCGCCCGCGTTCAAACCTCTAGTCTGGGCCTTTTCGATCGGATTGCCCCGCGGCCTGTTCCGAGGATTTACGGACCTGACGACGGGGAACCTGAAAACCTAGTGCGGTGCGGCGGCCTCGTCCTGGGTATCCGCCGTGCGCCTCCGGGTACCCAACTCTCTTATGACAAGAAATATTGTCATTTTAAAATCTACACTAATGCAAGCGTTTTTGATTTAAAAAAAGAACAGCAACTACAATTTTAGACGGAGCTCCATGGTGACTAGTGCTATTTTTAGAACATGTCTCGCGGGCGACTCACGTGGTCCCTGCGGGCGACAGGGTGCCTGCGGGCACCGTGTTGGCTACCTCTGCTCTAACCTATAACCTGGCAAGTGAGTCACTGTTTCTTTCTGTCTTTGATTTAGCATCAAACTAACCGCAATGACATAAACAATTGAATAAATACCATATTCTTGGTGATGACAGAGCAAAGGTAAAACTAAAAGGGAGACAAAAGGAATAATCTCCCCCGTTTGTCTTATTGTCCAAAGAGCCTTTAACACACCCATTACAACAGAATGAGACAGAATGAGTGTCAACACACAATAATAGGCAACGCATCTAAAACAGTCCAACTGCAGTAGTTTGTAGGTAAACTGTGGGACAGCTGGGTAGGTCATGTTGGTGCTATTCTGATCTTACCGACCTACTATTTATGGACGTTTAGTGACGTCATTTCCCTCTGAATGCCCTCAAATGTATCCTCTTTTCGCTCGGACAAATTACTGAATCAGATTTGACTTCTTGGGAGATTAAGCTCCTGTGTTTTTGGAGGAGAGGTTACAGAGTGAGATTAAAGCTAAAGGGTTGACCGCACTCTGATGCCAATAAAAATCTCTATCCAAGAGAAATGCATGAATTCATAGATATAAAACATATTAAATTGATTTAACAATAGACAACAATAAATCATTTAACTAAAAAGCTAAGCATGTTTAAATTTCGGTATTTAATGAATGTATTAATGTGCCTGTATCTGTGTGTTTACCAATACTATTTTGCTCTTTTACTGTCTAAAATGATTTGGTTTACTTATTTATTTTCTTGTCAAGCAAATATAGTTGTTATTGTTATTTCAGCAAACGGGAAAAAAAAAACAATCCTGTGCCTGTACACATCATGTTACACTGTAAAATGGGTGAACCATGAATTGTTTAGGGGTGCCGTTGATCTACCAAGATATAGAACCTAAGAGTTGTTTTAAGAATTTAAGAAAAGAAAAATAATTCCGCCCCAAACTTCCCTGTTAAAGCCTAATATCATCACCATTTTTTTGTTATTTGCCATCATCCATTATCTTGTATCATTAACAAGAGCACCTAATGGAAGCCATTTGTTGAAGCTGCAGGATTTCAGATTCACACAGATGGGTATTTAGTTCACTATAACCCTTGAACTGGGCCTGGCATGGGCAGAATCTGAGTCATCCTGTTCTGCTTGTTTCAAAAGCATTTGGATTTATAGGATTATTCAGTGCCTCGGCTGAGTAGCAATATTTGGAAGGTTTCACACTGTGCCTTTGATTGGGAACAAAGTCCACAGATAAAATGTATTACATGCACGTCGACATTTATTCTGATGTTAGAAACTCAATCGAAAATGTCTCAGCTCCATCACAAGGACACAAACTTAAAGTGCTGCTTGGAGACTTCAGACCGGTATCTCCTCTAAACAATAACAAAATATCAATCTGAAGTGATCCGGTGCACTCCGTTTGACCTAATTATGTCATAGAGCTTTTGAGATGATGAAATCTCCAAAGACCCCCCTCTCTCCAGCTGGCAACTCCATGTTTCTCTGTAAAGGGTTCCAGTGGAGCCGGGGTGATTATCCACACCACATGTCGTCTTGTGCACAGCCTCTGTCACGCTACGCCCCTCCCTCTGATGGGATCGTTCCTCCATACATTACGCCTATAAGTCACAGATTTTAATGTGAAGCCTGAAGTACGTCATCTATTGTTGTTTCTGTCTTTTCCAGTCCTGCAAAAAACTATTTGCGGCAAGTCTGATGCTCAAGCTACTGTATTCAATTATACACATAACATGGGATCAAAAGCCATTAGACGCTAAATATTCTGATATTATGTAATAGCCTGCAGATGATTAACAAGCAGTAAGCAGGAGAAACACTCACTTACCCTGCATCACTTCCATATCCGCATATTAAGGCATCCTTTGCTCCTTCAACTTTGTAAAAATTATCTAGAAAAAAGGGGAAAAAGAAGTTGAAGAAGTTTTTTGTCTAACTTCACTGAATGCTGATGATAAGGGACAGTATTCACTTCATGTTCATATGTGTCTCTGAATTTTTTTTTGGCTTACCTTCACTGGTGAGGAAGTCCGCCCTGGAGCTCCAGGTTCTGTTGTTGCAGATGAAGGATGCGTTGGGGCTAAAGGAGGAGTTGACGCAGTGGGCGAGGCTGCGGATGCACTTTTGCCGCAGCAGGCCCATGAAGAGCTGCAGGCCGATGAGGGCGAACACGCTGAGGCAGAAGACGGTCAAGATCATCACGTCTGCCAGCTTCCTCACGGACTGGATCAAAGCGCCGACGATGGTCTTCAGACCTTGACGGAGGAGAGGAGACAGCATATCAACTGTTTGGTAACACAGGGACACATTGGGGTTTCTGTTGTGTGTCGTGGTCACATTACCTGGGATGACTGAGATGGTTTTCAGTGCTCGTAGTACTCTGAAGGTTCTCAACGCTGAGACGTTTCCGAGGTCTACAAATTCTGTCAGATATCTGGAATTTGATATAATAGGATTTATGAACAACAGTGATTTGTATGATCACCGAGGATAATAATACATTTTCAGACATACTTAACGGTTTGTATATCATGTCTTTATAGTTACACTTCAATCAAATAACATTATGAGGTTGTCTTTTTAGTGGCATAGCAACTTGGTTTTATTCTTTAAATTCATGTAGATTGAACTGTATAAACAATTAAAAAATTACAACACTGGCATATAAGTTGATGTAGCTAACGTGTTAGCAAACAATTGCCATACAGCAGATACGGAGCAGCATTAGCATTCATTTGGAGTTTCTATCCAACTAATGAATGCAATATTCAATCTTCTTTTTGCTCTGTTTTGGTCTCCACCAACTCAGCCGAAAACAACACGAGAGCTATGAGTGAACTAAAACCAAAACAACCAGCTGAAAGACTCTAAAATGCTCCTTAGAACTGAGTGGCACTGCAGACGAGTAATAATTCTCTGCCGGTTCAAGCAACCCCTTTCACATACAAGTAGTCATGTGATCCACTGTTAATATAAAAACAATGCTTATTGCCTCCTTAAGAGTTAAAACAACAAGAACAGCATGGGTTGATCACCTGTGAGAGGAAATGACAGATGACTGAACCATAATTAATCAAAAACAAAATAATCGCTGAAGGTGATGACAGCTTTCAGCGTGTTTATGCGCTGTTAAAGGGATTTTGTCTCGCTGTTTTCAAACAAAGCAAATGTCCTATCAGGATGATTGGTCTCAGACAACGCTGTGCCAATTCATCGAGAGGTCACCTGTCTAATCTGCCACCTGCATCATGGGAAGTGAGTCATGGCACACAGATCTATGACATCAACAATAGGCTTATCGTCGTGGTGTTTCAAATCACTACTCAGGATGACTGAGGAATTACTGACAATCACTTTGGCATTACTGAAAAATATATATTTTTTAATCTTAATCAAATTGCTACAGTAAGCATAAAAACTATGAATTGAGGTGGACCTTTTTAAGTAGATGTTTCTGCACAATGTAGGCCAAGCCACTGCTAATGTAAAGTGAAATATGAGTGAAACATGAATGACACTGTTACTTACGCCATGGAAATGACGCTGAAGTCCAGCCAGTTCCATGGATCTCTCAAGAAGGTGAACGGCATTATACAGAATCCTCTTGCTAAAATCTTTATCGCCGACTCGAAAGTGTAAATGCCAGTGAAAGTGTACCTGAAAAAAAATTCATGGAGGGGAAATTAAATGCATTTAGCTCTGAATCAAATGTTGCAAAAGAGCTACAGTCCAAAATGCATTTCAGCATTAACATAAACCACTATCCGTATCAACAAGGACCGAAAGACAAAGCATGGAAAATAAATGTGTTAACGCTCTCAGACCCAAATGCTTTGAATGCAGCAGATTTAACGTTATACTAACTTTAAATATGGAGGAGTGATGTCACTGATTGTGTGCAAGACCGGAAATAGCATGCCTAAACATATATCATCGCAGTCTACATTAACACCTGTATAATGTTTACAAAGACAAACATATGCAAAATAATGTAAGTCTATGGACACGGTGAAGACTTTCCAGTGGTCAGTTCATTCATATTCCAATTCGTTCCGTACTTGTAAACAGTCTTTTACTTCAGGTCTGCCACAGTCAAACAGCAAATATGGAGCTACGGTCAGCCGCTGGTTAGCTTAGATTAGCACAAAGACAGGAAAAGGGGAAACAGCTAGCTTCACTCTGTCCGAACAAAGTCTTCATACCAAAAGGTCTAAAGCTCACACATGCTATATCTTGTAAAAAATAAATTTAAAAAAAGAAGTGTACGTATAAACAGTTTCAATGCCAAGCTATGTCTTAGCTGGGAACAGTAAGTTCCTGAAGTCTCAGATTTTTGTTACTTTAGGAATAGCACAGGCTAAAGTTAGCTGTTTCCCTGTTTTCGCTACGCAAACGTTGAACTAAGTTAATCAGCTTCTAGCTGTAGCTTCACATTTAACTAACGTATACAAGAGTATAGTTGATATTGTCATCTAACTCTTGGAAACAAACCGCTTGTCTTTTTACATCTATTCATAGTAAATGAATGTCTAAAGGTGCAAAAGTAGATGAACAAATTAAATCAATGAAGATATCATTAGCATGCTGCATGCTAAAAATACATGTGACCCACTGATGATGACAACTCGGCCACATCTTCCACATCATGCACATCACAATATTTTTGAAGAAAGAATTTTTAGAGACTTTTTAAGTTTCATTCGACACCACATGCTTTCTTTTAACATGCGTTGGGACGTCCTGAGTACAGTATATACCACTTGCATCATATACTTACATGTCATGATTCCTCAATCATCACTAACGAAACAACAAATCCCAACAAAGCTCCACATTAGAAAAACATGAAGCACAGTTTCAAATTATGTCCAAGACACACAAGTTTTAACTTAAGCACAAAATGTGTACTTACTCCAGGTACTTTGTCCATGGTGCCGGATCAGACATGGCCATGAAGCAGCAGTTGGTCAGTATAGTGAACATTATGAACAAGCTGAACAATGTGGAATAGAGGTTAAGGAAATTACTGTGAAATAGTAACTTACAGTCAAATAAGCCAACAATGTATGACACAATGTTTCTTGTAATCCTATGAAATATACCCATTAGGATAAACCATCACTGTGTGCGATAACGGTAGTAGAAATACAGTAAATGCAGGTTATGGAATTTTTAAGTAAGAGCTGTATCATTCTCTCTTATGGATGAATGAAGCAAAATGGCAACAATAACAAAGGATCAGTCAGCTGCTAAAATAAAAATAAAAATCTATCAGAATCAAATCAATAGAAAGTCATTAGAATAATCATCTAAAGAGTAACTAGTTCCTATCAACTAATCTAAATGATCTAAAATACATTTATATTACATACTAAAATGATGAAAAACAGTTCCCCCCCCCCCCCCAATAGGGCTCTTCAAATGCAGTTCAGAACATGATGCCAGTTTCACTTGTGATTTAACAATCAATAACAGTTAAAATATGTTATATAAAATATGATTTGATCAATAGATGATTTGTCATCAATAACACAGAGGAAATCCAGAGGAACATGCAAAGTACAAATCGGCTATCTGAGAACTAATAGGCAGCCGTCACATGATGTCAAATCTCCTTGCTCTTATTTTATTTCAGAGATTAAAAGAGGGATATGAGGGGATTTGCTTTGCAATGCCAGAGAGGACCATTACAAAGCTGTTTCAAAAATGGGACTACGAAAAAATCCAATAGCAACCTTCGGGTGGAAATCAGTAAATATTAGAGATTGGCTTATCTGCCAGTATGAGATGCAAGAAGTGGAATCTCTCTTTACAGCATAAAATGATCATTTAGGTGGAAACTTTTCACGGTGGTGTGTTCTCTGCAGTCTGATCTTCATGCTATCATATAAGGCTATGAATATATCCTTATATCACTTCTAGTATCTCTATATTTTTAAAGCCAATTAGGGCGTTCACCCACCAGCACTTTATCACAAATGTCATTAATATCAAACTAATTAAAGTGAGGGGTAATATGGTCTGACAGAAGATCAAACAGTTACATGATTATTTTACATGTCCGAGGCAAGAAGAGACACAACAGGCTCTGGGTAACCAAGAAAAGGATATGAATGGACTAAAATTTTTATGGCGATTGATCTGATGAAGTGTAATGGACTAAATATGTAAACTGCAGATGTGGCACTGAATCTGAAGATGACCTTCCCTTTGTTAAGTACTATAAAAGTCTGTAAAAGAAAACAGAAAGAAAACAGAAATCAGCAGTGAGAAATATCTCATTTTCCAAATATCATTGCTTCACTTCTGTGAACAAAACAAATTGTAACAAGTCATCAGATGTAAATGCATTTTCCCAAACAAGTTTTCCCATCATGCACAGGCTCCTTTCTGTCCAGTTCTGCAGAGAAAAGAGAAACGCAGTTCAGCGGTTTTCTTTACCCTGCAGCCGATGATCATATAACAGCAGTGTCCACCATCGGTGTTAACTTCCCCCGCAAGCACGTCTGCCTCCAAGAAAGCTGCAAGTGCACATACACACGCAGCCAGCGGGGCCAGTTGAGATAATGGAGCCAACTCCAAAGCGGGGCAGAACCTTTCCCCAACAGATGTGGCTTTTATTTAAATATTTTTTCCGTCTTTGGATAATCCTCCCATCCAGCAGCGCATCACATGCCAAAACAAAGAGACCCTGAGAATGACTGCCACGTCCTTTTTTTTCATCTCCCCATAAGCGGCCCATTAACGGGCAACAGCCTGATCTACTCACTCTGCATATCAAAACTTGCTAATCTTATTTCTGCGTCCACAAAAGACGCAGCCGCTCTGGTATCCTAAATTCAGGAGGATTCTGATCAGGAGGATCACAGACATATCAGAGTCCAGAGGACAACTTTGTTGATCATTTATCGTGTATCAGAAAAATAGCAGCATCACTGACGATACTCAAATGCCAATGATTAATCTCCAGTCACAGGTTTTTCACACCCTTAACCAGTTTGTTTGAGATGCAATCATGGCAGTGAATATTCAAAGATGTGTTTGGAAACGATCATTCAGTCGTGGTATTAAAGAATAAGTTTCACAATATTTCTTAAGTCTGTCTTAGTCAGGTGCTCATGTGTACGTTTTTGCTGACTCTTTCCTCCTGTTCATACAGAGATTCCTTCGTAGTGGATGTATTCCAAAGTTTAGCTGAAGGTTCTATGAGTCTTCAACTGTACGAATTAGTCAAATAAAACTGGTCTCTTCCAAAGTTACAGCCTTTTTAGCAGCAAATTTCCTTTTTGAGTTACTTATATGTCTCTCTAAGGAAAAAGTCCGGGGAAAAAAAAACTGTAACATTCAAGGACTTTCATATGATTACCTCAGAAAGCTGAAGCCTCATAATAACTTCAGCTACACTTTGAAATATATTTTTGCACGGAACGACGACTGTGGATTTCATCCCCAATCACTTCAGATGGAAGCATGTTAGGAAGGGACCTTTTAGTAGCCAGTAGGAACAGAAGATGTTCATTGGCCCATTCAACACCTTCAAATAGGTGGACTTAAAGCTGTTGATGTGGCTTTGAACTGATTGGCCCATGTTCCTATCAGATGTCTGTTGAAATGGTGTAAAATGTGGCTGATCTCCTCACAACGTCCTATTAAGTAGTTTGGCTAAATTTTAAATGTAAAAAAACAAACAGAAATGAAGGCCTTTCTGCTTTATGAATAGATAGTTGAAAGATCAGTTTGCTGCTTTTATTTGTCATATATATATATTCACAGATAGTAAGCCGAGAACATTTAGGACATTGGTCACTATTTTCTGACATTTTCTAGACCAGTTGTATTGTAGTCAACATAAACATGACCACCACTGTTTACCCCACCCAACAAACACACACACACACACACACACACACACACACACACACACACACACACCCTTGTACAAAGAAGCTCTCACCCTCTGGTTCTTGTAGTAAAATGGATCAATGTCTTCCAGTGGCACCCCGACAAGTTCTGTAGGGATGTCACCGAAGATGCGCGGCAGCTGCTTGCCTGCCTCCAGGTCGAGCCTGGGTTTGGGTGACTCTGCGTTCCTGTGAGCCTCGTGGCAGTCCTTGACGTTCTTGGCCTGCTCCTGCGCAATCCGCTGCTCCAGCGCAGCCATGGATTCGCGAGTGAACCGCCGCAAGCCATCAGGACCCGTTGGTAACAGCATGGTTGCCATCTTTTCATCCTGATTCTGCTATACTAGCATTTACTTACAGCTACGGGGCGGGGAAGTGGGATGGGGGGGTTGAACATATAGGGAGAGGAGAGATGGAGGAAAGTGGGTGAGAATCATCCAAATATAAATCACACAGGCTTATGAGACAGTTTGTGAACAACATGGCTTCTTGGATGTGGCACTTCTTTCAATACAAGCATACATAGATCTAGCAAACGTGTGCACATAGGGCTCCCACATGTGGCCTCCTTCGAGTCAAGGAGCTGCTGACAGAGCTGGGTCATGACATCACCCAGGTGAGAAAGCAGTCTGCCTTTGAGCTTGTCTGGGCCAGAGAGCTTTGTTTGGATTTACTCTGAACAAGGTGGAAACCTCATTCCTCCTCTCCTCTGTGACCGGCGTACGTGAGGGACTGGGACTGCTGGTTCCAGTCTTCTTGTAGTAATGATCTGTTGAACTTTCTGTAGAAAATGTTAAGCGGCTCAGCAAAAGATGCAGGATCGGGATCTGTCAATCGTGGAGTTGAGCCCTTGCCATGCCTCCCTTGCATCTCCAGTGGTGAACGTTTTCCTCCACTTTACTCTTATACTGGATTTTTGCCTTGTGTCTGAACGTACACTCCAACTCACTGACACTTTCTTTGTCGCCACGTAAAAATGCCAGTTTCTTTTTTAGTTGGCATATTTTCAGTCTGAAAGCTGCTTTAATCAACATTTCTATGTGGATCATAAGATGTGTATAATGTCAAGAGAGGTCGCTTGTAGTGACGACAGAGAATTACCACCCGACTCTATTTCCCATCAGCTCCCCGGAGCGTTTTAGCGTCATTCAGCTCATTGTTCTGGTTTTGTTGAACTTTTAGCTATTTGTGGCGAAGCTCACGGCTCACACCAGCTTCATATCCAGCCGCAGCAGGCAGCAATATTCAGCAAAAAAGCTTTAACTGTACATGCTCAGCACCAAACAGCAGACGGATAATATTAGCAGCTAGTTTGTGAACATGGTGGAATATTTTCTAGCTAAATAGCTAAACACTTTCCTCAGGAGCAGGTGGAGACCAAAACGGAGGTACAAGGAGAGACCATATTGCACTTTAGAGATTGTCTCATTTTCCTACAAACACAAACGTATAACATCAGAATGATTAAACAAGTATTTATACTGAATCCGACGCTTTGATTAAACAAGTATTTATAATATAAAAGTTGTTCTGTAAAAACATGAAAACACTATAACTCATTAACACAGCAATCAAACAACAGGAAATACAGAAACACACAGGTATGTCTCCGTCACTGACACTCTTCTTGTTTACTAACAATGTGTTTTTGCAATATATAAAGGCTTTAATCATTGCATTGCCTCTGATTTTCTGATTGGTGGATGGTACTCGGGGAGGACCAGACACATGATATAAATGTTTTCCCCTTCCAGCTGACCAACAGCAGCTCCCTGTTATCCAACTGCCTCTGTCAAACTAGGGCAGCCATAGTTGTCAGTCAGAGGGATTAAGACCACGGTCTGCAGGTCTGACCGGAGGTTTTCACCAGCAGCACTGATTTAGGAATGGCAGTCACTTGCTGTTTGCCTGCCTGGGCCTGGACATCGACCTGCCAGCAACCTTAAAGACGTTTTTAACATTTTTAACATCAAACCAAAACGCACCCCTAAAAGCCAAAAATGTCTTCCAGACTAAACCGTGTACCGTGAAAAGTTAGCCGCAACTCTACACTGCTGATAATGCCGCACTGACCGACGGTGTTGTCGCAGAAGCACAGCACCCAACCTCCGGTTCCCCCTCAGGTAAACACTGTTAATGTCAGCACTTTTCGCCGTAGTTTGCACTGTTAGCGCTGTTAGCACCATTAGCTATGAGCCGCCGGCTCCCTTCGACATGTTGAGAGCCATGTGGGGGCCAATGAAATCTCGGATATTGTATCTTTAAAGTGCAGGCTGTTTAAATCATAATTGTTACATTCTGATCTTACAAGATACGTTGCTATTAGGGAATATGTATCTTTCAATTGTCTATCTACACATTCAGCCGACTTGTTTTAGACAAGCACACAAATGTGGGTCGAAAATGAAATTTAACTTTTAGCTCTATTTTGGTCTCAACCAACCCCTGGGAGAAACTTCTGGCTCCTCCTGAGCTTCTAAATGCCCCAATGTGTTTGCCAGCTAGTTGCTAAATGTATCTGTCTGCTGTATGGTGTTGTGCAGGTGACATACAGTTGGTTTTTCTGAGCTTTTTTTAGCTGCAGTTAAGTTAAGTTGCGGGACATAGAACCAAAACCCCAAGCTGAAAGACACTGCAAAGAGCTACGGGGAACAGTAGAGTTCAGTAGACTCTGTTGGACCAGGGTTCCAATAAACGTCTGTTGTACAAAGATTATGATTCAGTCATATAAGACAGTTCTCCTGAAACTTGACTTCACAAACTGGTAATGATGCATTTTCTTCAGTACAAAAGAGCTTTCTAGTGCCTTTCCAGTTTACTACCATGTTAATAATGTCACACTCTGGCTGTAGCAGAAAACTAATTAATGATTATTTGTACCAGAGACGATACTAAATATAATTTGAATAGCTTGAAATATTACCTGCGAATGTCTAAAATCTTAATTTCCTTTTTTCTTATTGGCAAACTTAGTTCCTCTGCACTTAAATAAAGAACAAGTAGAGTTGGCAGATAATCTGATCAGAAACCAAAGCCACTGTCTAAATACAGACAATACTAGAGGCCTTCTTTTACTAAAAGATCATTCCCTTATTTTAGCCGGTGACAGAGGCTGATATTTTAACAACTGGAAAAGCTTTCCAAAGAGAGGATTACATTTCTCTGTTGCCCTTTTGACAGAGAAAATGGTATCCTTTTCATATTGACTAAGCTCTGCGAGTTCTCCATCTCCTCCCGTCCTGAAATGCATTGATCCCTTCACACGTCCAGCCAGACGCTAGTTATCTGCTTTCACATGATCTGCTTATTTGGCCCAGGTAAATCTCAGATCAGCTCATCTCATACACTGAATCCAGCGCTTTCCCATTCGCCAGCAAAATAAATAGGTTAAGGTCCATTTGCAACGTCATAGAGCAGATAAAGTCTATTTCTGTCAGGACGTGATGTATCCTCCAGAGAAACACAGTCACAGCATGTCTTCTTTGAACGGTAACAAACACTACAGACCAGTAAGAAGATATCTGACAATGACCTCTGCTCTGTAGCGAACAACATAATCAAAGTACATATGAATAATATTGTTCTCAAGTCAAAGAGAGAAATTATCTGCCTCTGTGCACTGGTTAGATTTACACACTAGGAAATAAAAAAAAGTATTTTAGTTGAATGAAATTTAATTCCCATAACAGCCAGATGTGATATGCTCATCATCACTGCAAATAATTATGATAATTAGATTTAAAGTAGAGCGGAGCAGTGGACTGGCACGCACGCACACACACACACACACACACACACACACACACACACACACACACACACACACACACAGGCCTGACATGTGTTGTGCAATGTTGTTTAAAATTCTCACAGAGGAGATCTGAACAATAAATGAAGTGATGTGTAGTGAACCTGTAGTGAGAATGTTGTAAGTTTGAACTACAGCCCGACCGATACTGTAATATTGAGTTCAATGCCGATATTGATATTTGGGGGTTTAAAATATTGGCCACAAGCAATTTTTCAACATAAACGAACGAAGATGCACACTAAAATGTTCCAGTGTAAAGAACCACTTGTCAGTGCTCTCTGGTGGACAAACGAATGAATCGCGTCATTTCACATCACTTCAACTCCTTTCAGCTTTGAGACACTTTGCCATTTTGTTGTTGTGTGAGGTTCAGTCTCTCTGGCAAATATCCAGCTCAAACTCTCATGTACTGTAACCATTTGAAATGTGTGGACACAACAAGAGATCATGATTTCATATCAAATATACGCTGCCTCCCTGAAATGATGCTAAAGAACATCGACTCTGTGCTCCAGCGTGCCATTTTTTCCGCATCTGTTACACTCACTATTATTATTATTAACTGGACTGTAGCTTTGCTCTGTCTTCACATCTATTTCTATCAGCTTAAATTCCAAGTAATCAAATACTGTTACATGGACACTGCAGAGGGGGGACCAGATCAGCTGACCACACTTTGACACTCTTCCTTAAGAATGTTCTCATATAAGTTATCAATAGTGGGTCATATACATGGTGATACGTGTTCTGTTACTTTGGTAACTGATTATCATTTAAAGCTATTAAAATAGAGTTTTAAATATTTTATTTTAATTTAAAAATGCACTTTAAATTTTCCAATTAGAGCATTTTTGCCAAATTTTCTTCTGAATATTTGAAGTGCCTGAAAACATGTATTCCATGTTTCTTGTGAATTTTCTGCATTAAATATAACAGATTGTGTCTGTGAAATAGACCAAGTGTGATCACCTCGTTGTCATTATGGTCATTATGTAATACGTACAACACTGCATTACTTAAACTATTTGCCAAATATAATAATGGATATGTACGCAAACTATTAATAAAACAAAAAATGTTGTGAATGTCGTGTTTTTCTGTTGCTTTTACTCTAATATCTGGGTTTTGTGGTTCTCTGGGTTCATGGGGTTCAATCCCTCAGAAGCTTGAGGACAGAAGGATATCACCTCAAGGATTTCTTTTTTCCCTCCATTTACATTTATTATATTATCTCAAAGAAGGGGTTTCATTTAGGACTGTTTTGTTGACATTGGTCTATAAAGGTTTGTTAATGGTTTCAAGAGATTGTATGTTTTAAATGAGTTGTTTAAGTTTGTTCAGATTTTTTTTCTTTCTTGTTCAAGACTCTTGATTCATTATCCTGTATGTTGTAAAAACACGTGCCATATGTGGAATTATTGACAGAAGGTTTACCGTCAAGTTAAACAATCTGATTACTTGTGCATGACAAAAAAAACAACCAAAACCACATTAAGACGTTTGAAAATCAAATTCCAGCACATACTTGGAGTCAGACTGCACATATTGTCTGTTCTATATTGGGCGCATGCAACGTGTCTGTGCCCTGTCAGCCCTGTCAGGCTGAACTGATGACCTACTTTTTCTGCAGAAACCTTTCAAAGTAATTGCATCAGATAGCTTAAATACGTTGGTTCCAGAAGGTATAGACCTACAGAATGAGACAGCGGTGAAATCATGAGGGTGATGCATTGAGGACAATTACTTTCATGATATCTGCTGCTTGAGACGCAGCAGATATGCTCGACTGAGTTTGACTCCGAAAACATCTTAAAACTAATCATGAGTTACACCACTTGGACAAGAAGATGGAGGTGACAGATGTCACCGAAAGAGGAAAATGGAACTGAAATGTGCCTCACATGGCATTATGTAATGTGTCACAGAAGTGAGAGGTCATGAAAGTAAGTGTAAGCCTTTAATGCTCACATGAAAACATTAAATTAATATTTTGCCTTATGCACTTGGTATGTATATTTTTTAATGACACATAACATATTTGGTGTTGTTTTAGATTATGGATTAAACCTAAAACCAGATTTTAAAAGAAGCAATGATTATAATTTGTTCTTTTTTTTCATTGTGTGTAGAAGTTCTCCATCAACCCATTTTAACTGGAGGAAAGGAAGGAAAAGCTGAAGACCAAATTAACAAATGATGTCATGAAGACATTTACTTTTCTGTCTGTGTGGCCACAAAATGAATGCACGCTCAATATTAATTATAAATCATAAAAAAATAAAGAAGCCCCTTACAGGGCTACTTACATATGAAACTCTGAGATTTACAGCATCATTTCCAGAGTTGAGTTCTTCGTGTTTTAGACGAAGGAAAAGCCAAACTCTCCGCGCAAAATCCATGTCTTGCCGTCAAGGGTCGTTCTTCATGACGGACCAAAACTCCAATCCAACAGGACAGAAAAAAAAGTGCGTCTTATCACCACAATCCAAAAGTTTGGCGCACAAAGCTCTAGACCAACGCCAGTCGTCTAATCACCTTATGTTGAACCATGCCACAGGTGCGACGTGCAGGTTGCCCTCTGTCCTTCCATCCGAGTGGCTCTTCAGCATTCATCCCACAGAGGAAAGGTCCCGAGCCGGCCGAGCGTGGAGAGGATGCTGCGCTGTCTTCAGCAGCTGCGCAGCGGCGGGAGATGAGCGCCTCGATTTGCCCTTGAGCAAGAGCACGAGGGAGGGAGAATGCTGCCGGGACCGCGGGGGATTACCGCTCCTACATGTCCCACTCAAATAGGACAGAGACATGAGAGCGGGCACTTTTTCCACTCCACCAAATCGCAAAAAACACAAGGGACATGATGAAAGAAGCACTCTGTGCAGTTATGGGCTATTGTATAGCTTATCTACATAATAAACATTAGTAACCTAATGTCAGCATTGTGTTTGTGACATGGATGACATATTGTTTTCTGAAAGTATCTGAACTTGTTTTGACTTATATTACATAATAGGATATTCCATGTTGCATTTACACAAGGTTTGACATTTGATGAATTGTAGTTCAGAGTTAGGCATGCCATGTGCTAAGCAAGACTTACAGCAAGCGATTTCACTGTCAACCACGTAGTTGAATTCGTCAAAAACTCGATTTGGAATCAAAACCTGTGGCCCTTGAATGAACCGTAAAGGGTTATTGTTTAACACAAGCTGTCAGCATTTCTTTACTGTGTATCCAATGGGCTGAATGGTGGTGGTTTTGGATGACCAGGCGCTGCCTCCAGTTTTGGTCTCTTACTGCGTCCTCTAGTGGCCAACGGTGGACTTTCTATGAGTCAACCTTTTCATACTGAGGGAGATTTGTTCTCTGATCTTTACCAACCAAAGACAAGACGGATTGGGAATACCAGCATTTAAAAATGTACACATTTTAGACAGATGCTAGTGGCCTATTTGGAGACCCATTGTGCCACTGGGACTCTGTATTTCTTCAACAATGAAATACAACATTTTCAGAACTGACAGGGAAGGTTGCAAAGAGGCACATAATCTTAATGAGGTTGAACACTGGGTCAACATTCGTATTGCACATCCATGTGTTGAGGGAGACCATATGAGTAGTTATCCTCTGATGTATTCTAAGCCGTTATTTAAAGGATTAAAGGCCTGCTTGGTGTTCGCCTGCCTACGTGTGTCTAAATGGGCAGAACTAGCACTGATTGTGAGAAAATAAGCACCTTATGGCCATTTTGTATTAGAGAGTATGTTAAAATGCAATGTAGTCTTATTTTATGGATACAACATAATAGCCTATAACTACAGCCATTCGAAGCCCTTATATTTGGGTGCCCCAGGCAGATATCTAATGCCGTGTCATTTTAATGTTTATGTTAAGGTCCCCTATCATAAACATTTATCTGGTGTACCAGACCCTTCCTGCAGTGAAACTAGGAGACAGTGGGAAAACCACATTACCCATAAAGCTCAGGTGCATATGTTTTCCTTTTTTCCGGATGTAGCATCACATGAATTGACTGTCAACATGCAAGATGGCCACCCATCACAGGCAAAATGCTGCTGGGCGGAGAAAAGTACAGGTACATTTTAATAGTTTCATTAGTGCTAAGTGTGTGGAAGCTTTAAAAAGTGCTTCACGGATACTTGACTCACAGCAAAAACGGCCTGCTAAAGGCAGCGCTGCTCTTATGAGTCATGACTCAAGCCGGCTAACCGAGCTAGCTTAGCTTCCGTTAGTCTTTAGCGTCTTCTGCTAACGCTGGCGTCCAAGCGATAACATGTTCTTCTAAGCAGTTATCACAGAAGTACGCGTTAAATCCGTTTCAACACTACTATCAAGCTCGTTAATGAACTCAAGTGATTAATACGATGTCTACGCTGCATTTTATGCTGTCACAGCGTTGACGGCAGCTTAGGTACACTGTATCTGGGCTCGGTCTAATTGCTGGGATAACGTACGTGTCTCGCTGGTTCCATCGTGCACCGCGCCTGTGCACATTGCTACCAAATCAAAGTTACCTATAAGTACTGAATTTGTTCATTGTTAATATCACTTGATATTTATCAATTTCCAAATATATGTGTCATTTAGCTTGGCTATATATTTCCGTAGCTAACTCGGCATGTCCTTGCAATGAAGAGCATTGGACCTCGGAAGGTGCACGAGCTAGTGGGTGTGTTGTGGGGAAAAACAGAGTCTGACCTCAGTGCTCACGCTCCTCTTTGTGTTCCAGGTGTCCTATGTCATTAGAGATGAGGTGGAGAAGTACAATCGGAATGGGGTGAATGCACTCCAGCTTGACCCTGCGTTGAACCGGCTCTTCACGGCTGGAAGAGACTCTATCATCCGGATATGGAGTGTCTACCAGCATAAAGTACGGCTTCTTAGATTCTTAATCTTTATTAAAATATACACTCAGAATGTGACCAGGCAGCTGTGTGGTCACATGCATATTGTTTCCTCATTATGTATAGTGTAAGTGTCTTAATTTCTCTTCTGTTTCTTTGCAGCAGGACCCGTACATTGCCTCGATGGAGCATCATACGGACTGGGTTAATGACATAGTTCTCTGTTGCAATGGCAAAACACGTGAGTGTGATTGCTATCTGTTATGTTATTTAGGGTTTAGGCAGTGTTCAGCATCTAATGCTGCCTGTTTCATTCTACTGTTCTGGTTGACTTTATCTGATCCACTCTCACTGTCTTCTATTTTCAGTGATATCTGCCTCATCAGACACAACCGTCAAAGTATGGAACGCGCATAAAGGCTTCTGCATGTCAACGTTACGAACACACAAGGACTATGTGAAGGCTCTGGCTTACGCTAAGGACAAGGAGCTTGTGGCATCAGCAGGTCTCGACCGGCAGATCTTTCTTTGGGATGTGAACACACTGACGGCACTCACTGCTTCCAACAACACTGTAACCAGTGAGTATTGCTTGTAGGGAAGTTGTATATTGGAGCGATGCTGGCTCGAATAGCTGGATCGGATATCTATGACAACAGGGGCAAACTGTCCAATTCAATTGTAGTTTTATATACATTATATAGTCAAAACGTTGGTCAAAATTCCTGTTTATGTTTTGACCGACTTCCACACAGTGAGGAATAGAGCTTATTAATTAACCGTGTTGTCTGTACTCGGTATCGGCCGATGCCCAAAGCCCAAGTACGGGTATCATGAGTGAAAAAGTCGGAGATATGCGTCCCTAATTTTTTGTTTCTGGGTGACAAGTGGTCCAATTTCTGGCCTATACAAACTGTAGTTTTGATTATTGTGCATTTGTATTGTTCTGTAATGTCTGATGTGTATTTCTGAGAGACGTATACATGAGGACTCACTATAATCCGTCTCCAACAGCCTCGTCACTCAGTGGGAACAAGGACTCGATCTACAGTCTGGCTATGAACCAGATGGGCACAGTCATTGTATCTGGATCAACAGAAAAGGTTTGGGTTCTCATCAGTGGGATGACACACGCATGCACACTATTAGTACAATGAAAGTAGATTAAAACAACAGTGATTATCTCATTTGTCATATGTGATTTTTTTTTTTTGCACTACACTTGCCATTTTCCCTTCCTTTCTGTTGAGCTGTTCATAAGATGTTTCCTGTATCACACATCTGTGTGATAATTCATTAGTTTAAAAACTTACTTTGAAACTCTGTGAATGCTTTAATTGAAGTGTTATCTTACTATGTTTGGTCCCGGTAATCTGGTTCTACTGTGCATGTCAATGTAATAAAGAAGTGCCCATCTTCACTCCATACTTTCTGTCTTCAGGTCCTGAGAGTGTGGGATCCTCGAACATGTGCTAAACTGATGAAGCTGAAAGGTCACACGGACAACGTCAAGTCGTTGCTGCTGAATCGAGACGGCACTCAAGTGAGTCGAGATGTCTAAAATATCCAGTGATGGCAGCTGTCAAACAGGCGTTTTTAAAATCTAAACCTGCTGTCCTTTTCGCCACAGTGCCTGTCCGGCAGCTCCGACGGGACCATCCGCCTGTGGTCCCTCGGCCAGCAGAGGTGCATCGCCACATACCGGGTGCACGATGAAGGGGTCTGGGCCCTGCAGGTCAACGAGGCCTTCACACACGTCTACTCTGGAGGCAGAGACAAAAAGATCTACTGCACTGACCTGCGTAACCCAGACATCCGCGTGCTCATCTGCGAGGAGAAGGCCCCGGTGCTCAAAGTAAGGAGCAGCCAGCACACGTTAACTTGGAAAAAAAATGGTGCAATTCTGTGACACACTACAGTGTTTCATAGACAAGTTTTAAAAAAAGTTGAAAAAGTTATTTTCTGTTGCTTTTAATTGTAAAAGTTTGTTATTAAGCAGTACGGGTTTTGTCTGAATGCTGAGCTTTTCTTTCACCTGGTGTCTTTCTGCAGTGGAGAGCAGTACTTTGTGATTAATGGTGCTTTCATTTTACCTCGGTTTGTTGTTTCTGTTGCATGCATATTACAGAACATGTGACTTTGCTCAAAAACAGAAGCTTTGCTTCGTTAGCAGTGACGGAGCTTATTGTAAGAAGTTTTACTGTATTGTCATTCCTGTGCTCATAGCCAACCATTTGGCCCCATTCAACCTTTTGCTGTCTTTCTCTTTTGCTCAGATGGAACTGGACAGATCTGCTGACCCACCTCCAGCAATCTGGGTCTCCACCACCAAGTCATCCGTTAATAAATGGGTAAGCATGCGTGAATCCTCTGAGATCACTGCTCGACTGTCAGCATAACGACTACGGAATACAGTGTAGACGGACGTGCGCGCGCGGCCACGCCTAATGCTATTCAGTAGTAATCGCCCTGTGATTTCTGTACGAGTTTAAACCAGCTTGTTGACGATATGGGTGATACACAAAAGATAATTGCATTACATTAATCGCCGCTTTTGCTGCAAGGGAGAGTTGGGAAGCGATTATTAAAATCCGGGCCGACTCTCTAATGATTATTGTTTTTCTCTATGTGTGTGTGCGTGTGTGTGTGCATGTGCGTGTGCGTGTGCAGTCTCTAAAGGGAATGCACAACTTCCGGTCATCAGGGGAGTATGACAACGACTGCACTACCCCTCTTACACCATTGTGCACTCAGCCAGAACAAGTCATCAAAGGTAAACATGTTTTTTTATCGGCAGCCTCTTTCTACATCGGTCTCATGGACATTCTATAAAGTACAACCCTGTGTTGTGTTTGCAGGAGGTGCCAGTATCATACAGTGCCACATTCTGAATGACAAGAGACACATACTTACCAAAGATACCAACAACAACGTGGCTTTCTGGGATGTCCTGAAGGTAAACTCCCCTCCGTAGTTAAGTTATTTCTAAGTGTGTTGGAGGCAGATTCACGTCTTCATTGAGACACCCGCTGAATCCTTTCATCATCAACCAAACAGAGGAATGTCTGCTCTTCGTCAATCATAAAGCAAAGTTTCACTGGCTGCCATTTAAAAAAAATTCTGGCCCAAAACAATCTCGGCCACTATTAACGGCAGCGGGCAGGATGTCCTGTGTCACACAAGTGACGATTAACTGACCAATCAGTGGTCTGCAGTGCTTTAACTCCATCATATCGTATTGGCTCAGCTCGCTTGGAAACTCGACCGTTGTGGTACCAAAAAAAGTACCGGGTACTATCCAACACTTTTGCAAATGAAAAAAACCCAAAAGTGTGATTCCTGTGGTTTGAATTCCCCTCATGTGTATTTTTTTACTTCAGGCTTGCAAGGGTGAAGACTTGGGGAAAGTGGAGTTCGATGAAGAGATTAAAAAGCGCTTCAAGATGGTCTACGTGCCAAACTGGTTCTCTGTTGATCTTAAAACTGGGGTGAGTCACAATCCCGGTAATGCAAGAAGCTTTTCATCTGTAAGCAGCTGTGACTTTTCTAAACTCAGAAATACTCCCAGAGCCTGGTCAGTGGTCCCATAGTCTCTTTTTATTTAATCAACAGATGCTCACGATCACTTTGGACGAGAGCGACTGCTTCGCTGCCTGGGTGTCTGCAAAGGACGCTGGGTTTTCAAGCTCTGATGGATCCGACCCAAAGCGTGAGATATCTGACCTGTTCACATTTTATATACACATAGCCTGTGAATTATGCTGAACTGAAGCTAACATAATATTGCACCCCTGCTAACTGGATTTTGCCTCACCGTCTCCTCAGTGAACCTGGGTGGACTGCTGCTCCAGGCTCTGCTGGAGTTCTGGCCCAGAACTCGCATCAACCCCATGGACGAGGAAGAGAACGAGGTGAACCACGGTAAGGAGGCGCTAAACTGCCAAATCATCCAAACCTCTGCAGTGAAACTCTGGGAACACCAGTGTGCGTGTATTCATTGCTCCACTTTGTATTTTCAACCACTTGGCTGCACTCTCAACTTCATTTCCTGCTGCCGTCAGTGCGCGGCGGGCGTCTAAAGCCTCATTCAGTCCGTCTTACAGTAGGATCGTGTTCTTGTGTCCACAGTGAACGGAGAGCAGGAGAACAGGGTCCAGAAAGGAAATGGATATTTCCAAGTGCCACCACACACGCCAGTCATCTTCGGGGAAGCAGGAGGCCGGACTTTATTCAGGTAATGTTTCGCTAACACCCTTATCAGTACAGGTTAAATGTTAACTCTGAAAACTGCAGTGTGCACTGTAATGTCTGCTTGTGTCATCAGTTTATAGTTGTCTTAAACAGAAATGTTGACAGTATTTATTGCCTCTGATGTGCTGTTTGTTGTGTTGCAGGTTGCTATGTAGAGATTCAGGTGGAGAGACTGAATCGATGCTGCTGAACGAGACGGTTCCACAGTGGGTCATTGATATAACTGTAGACGTGAGTACAACTGTATTTCCATCTTTAGATTACAGGTTAGATAGACTGAATTCAAATGTGGTTACTTTTTGTGTGGGTCCACTGAATGCACATTGGTATGTGTATATGTAACGCTCATGTGACACCGGTGGTTCCAAACCCTTGCTCATGTTTGCCAAACCATCAGTTTCAAAACACAGGAAATCATGACAGCTGAGCCAAGCATACGCAAAATGCTATCAAGCATGGAACTCAATCATACATCGTATCATACGTGGCGTTATTTACGCCTGGAAAGGTTATGTCGCTGTGTTTTTTCGCATCTCTGAAACGGCACGTGGTACACTGACGGTTTGCTCCTGTCATAATGATTTGCGTGTATTATCGTCCATCTTCTGTTCCAGAAAAACATGCCCAAGTTCAACAAAATCCCGTTCTACCTCCAGCCCCATTCTTCCTCCGGTGCAAAGACTCTGAAGAAGTGAGTGTCTGTCTTTCTTTCTTTCGCGTTGCCTTTTGATAAAGCCGGCGCACCTGACTGAGCTGACTTAACCCGCCGTGTGTTCTGCAGGGATCGTCTCTCGGCCAGCGACATGCTCCAGGTGAGGAAGGTGATGGAGCACGTTTACGAGAAGATCATCAACCTGGACAACGAGTCGCAGACCACCAGCTCCTCGGCCAACGATAAGCCGGGGGAGCAGGAGAAGGAGGAGGACATGGCCATGCTGGCCGAGGAGAAGATCGAACTCATGTGTCAAGACCAGGTGAGCCCCCCTGACGTCATAACATGAGCACACCTTGTGCATCCCAAGTCATTGTACATTGTATTAAACGTTCACTTTTTATTTTTCTAATCTTCCAACCAGGTTCTGGATCCCAACATGGACCTGCGAACAGTTAAACATTTTATCTGGAAGAGCGGAGGGGACTTGACGCTTCACTATAGGCAGAAGTCCACGTGAAAATTCAAATTTTTAAAACAGGAACTCTCTTCGTCATTTGCCAATCACCACCCACCTCTGACATGTAGTACCCTAAACCCCATTGTGTGGTCAGGAGTCGCAGTATCAGTGAGAACCTAGTAAGAATTGTGAGGACCAACTGACCAGAACAGGCCGGAGCAGCCAAGAGACACCTGGGAGAGAAGTGGTCCGTAGTTTTCTCTTTCTTTCTTTTCTTTTACAGATTGAAGAAAGGACTCTTCTCCAGCACTCACCTTTTTTATTTATCTGACTGCTCTGTTTGTTCTTTCCTTCTGATTCGCGTTTAATTAATGAAGCAACAGAAGTTACAGTACATGTTTGTGTCTGAGCGTGTGTGTGTACACACACACACACACACACACACACGGATGTAGTAGACTGTTTTTGTTCTAGTACATTCCAGAAACTGTCCGTGTTCGACAAACACTCCACACCCGTCTCGGCGCAGCAGCAGTGTAGGGTTACTCTTGGTCTGTGGGTAGCGTCCCGCTCCTCTGTCCTGCTGTCATCTTAACTTGAACATCTAATTATCGCAGAGCTTGAACTTCATTGACAGAAGCACTCGTCTTTGTCATTTATTTTTAGCTGTGCTGTCCTCAATGGGTCCGAATGTTCTTTGTTTTGTAAATATATGTATTCTCGATTTAAGTGGCTTTGTTTTCTTTTGCAGCAATTTTATTTCGTTGTACAGTTAACTTCAAAACCAACAGTTACTTTATTTTTTTCCCAAATCCCTAGAGCATTCATAGTCATAAAGGTAAATTTGACTTGGATGTTAAAAATTGCATTTGTTGTATTCAATACAAGCCAGAAATTGCATTTTACTCTTTAAGAATGTTAGTAGTCGTCCAAGTCATTTTAGCAATCAGGAAATTATATATAAAGGTATATATCTTTAATAATAAATCATGCTTACCCGCTCTGTGCTTGAGTCATGACCGGTGACTTTGATGACAGTGAGGGCTGTTACTAATGTATATTTCATTTAGATTTAATAGTTCAATGAAACATGAATAAAGAGAAAGGAGAATTTCTGAACACTGTGGGGAATTCAAGTCAAATAAACAGGCGCGCGCACATTCCTCTCTCACTGTGTCACCGCGCTGATCAACAGATCTTTTCATTGTAAATTTTCCACAGATAATTTAGCCATGAAGCGTGAGTGTGTAACGCCACAGTGGGGATGCATCGCTCAAAAACATGGGTACCATAATTAGGCCATAACACTGCAATATCCCTTGTTGTAATAATTTGTGAAATATGTATATTTTAGGCATTCAAAGAAATAAATTGGAATGGTTTAACAATGATAGATTTATGGGAATTATAAATAGATGTTTTCTTGAGTTGTAATGTTGTTCGGCTGATGAGTGTGAAATAAGAAAAACAAGGGAGCAATTCTTTTCTTTAAAGTCAAGTGATATGATTTTTTACCATCAAAGATTAACCCATTTCACATTCATCAAAAGACTCTACACTCATTCCTAATAAAACATACAGTGAATTGATAAAATATCTGCAAAAAATACTTTTCCTTATTTTACACACGAGCACCTACTTTGACAGTGAAAACCTTAACGAAGCCCCCTAGAAAGAAAATTACTCAACAGCAGCATCACTGTGACCGGACGCATTACATCTACACATCACCTGCCAACTCACAGGCAGGACTTGTCTGATTTTGCATAGATCACAAAGAATTACAAAGTATGAATAGTGTTGAAGGAGACATAATTCTAGTGATACAAACTGTCAAAATATTTTTTTTCCAAACATCACATACTGATTGGCTGAATAAATCAAATTAAAAGACGGCGTTTAAAACATACTGACCTCGTCAAATCTAGAATAAAAACATGAACCGCCTGGTTTCACGCGGTGCAAGTGGACAAACATTTCCCAGCACTTAAAAATCCAATACATGGGCCATAAACTACAATAAACTAGAAAGCTATGTTTAAAAGCTCTATTTTGGGGAATCATCAAGACCGGCTCATCTGAACTGCCGACCGTTTGGTAGCTTCATAAACGTGGATAGTGTTACAGATGTGGTGGTGCAGCTGTGCTCCGCTGTACCAAACGTATGCGTTTGTCTTTGGAAGCGTTCAAGTATTCATCGCAATGGTAGACCAGAAACAAAGTCGTGTCACCAGTATAATCTAATTTTGCACCAAGCATGGAAAAGATGTTCTGACATAATTATCTTGGTGAACAAATAAGCAGTAACTTTAAAATCCCACACATATAACAGAAATAAGATATTCCTACAGTGCCTCTAAGTATTTCCCAACTGGTATGCTAATGCTTTAGCGGGTGGCTGTAGTGTAACAAACCTGATGGAGCCATACGCTTACTGTGAATCTATCATTATAAAATCAGAATGCATGTCCCTCTGTCTGTCCTGTATCTCCTATAGTGTTCCTTTTAAAAAGCCCCAGTGATTGTCAACATTCACTCTCCATTTTTTTTGCGCGGCCTGATGCGAGCCTACTCGAGAGGCGGCTCTTCTGGTTCCTCCTCGTCACTCTCATGGCTGCAGTGGTGAGCAGCAGCAGCCACGTCTAGAGGCTCTGCAGGCTCCTCCACTGGCCACGTCGCATCCTCGACGGCCTGAGCGGACTTGGGGGGATCGGCGGGAGACGTGCAGGGAGGGTCTTCAGCTGGGACAGAGGGCTCAGCGGCAGGAGGCTCTGGGGGGGACAGGTCACGCGGAGGTGAACTCGGGCTATCGCTGGATTCACACAGAGAGCCGGGTGGGTCTGTGGACTCTGTGACCAGGTGAGATAGTTCAGCCGGCGGGACGCCTGAATCAGATAAAGTGTCAGTGGAAGCAAGAGCAGAGCTGAGTTCCGTAGCCGTCTGGCTGTCCACTGAAGACGAAAGCAGCACACTGTCCTCCAGCTCCTCTGTACGACGGGAAATACAAAACATTCAGCCTGTTTTCCTTTTGCCAAATCGAGATATGAAAGCTACGGGACATTTGTATGAATTGCTGCAACTCACCAACACCAGAGATCTCCCCGTCCTTCTCCTCATGCATAGTCAGTGACGTGTTGGTCATGTCGATGGACGACATGGACAGATCCAGTCTGTCCGCCAAATCTGCAGGTTCGGGGTTCACCACAGCCACTTCAGAGTCTGAGAAACCTGATTAAAAAACAAATGCAAAACACTTAATGAGAAGATTTTTATGAACCCAATTAGATGCCAAACAGACAACACTTATATGTTGTATATCATCATCCTCTAAAACCACTGCATGTCTGAACTGACCCGGGTTCATGACCCTCTGGATGGGTGGAGGTAGAGGAGCTTCCTGGAGGGTGACCTGCTCCAGGTCTAACACGTCTACACTTTGACTTGAAGGAGCCATCAAAGGTGCCTGGAAAACATGTGACAGACTTGAGCTCTACCGCTCCAACCAATAGTTTGATCTCATGTAATATTATCAGAAAAATCCATGTGGTTGTTGGGGAAAATAAAACCACACCGATCTCTGACTGCTTTTGTCTCTGCATTCAATACAGTACATCAAGCCAGCCAATGTCTGAATCAGCAGTGACACAAACAAATGGAAAGGGCTGAAACAATGAATATGATTTGTTATCTATAGTCATCTAAGCATTATATTTAGCAAACAAGCTAAACATTTGTTGATTTCAGCCTCTCAAATGTGACTTTTTTTTACCATTTTTATTGACATTTCATAGACTAAATCACTTCATCAAAATAAAAAAATACAACGGCAAAGAGTGGTAAATGTGGAGTCAGACGTACCTCCGTGAACCCGTGGGTGGGCAGCTCCGGAAAGGGTTCCTCCTCAGGAACAGGGGAGGGAGGCTTTGCCGTCGAAGCATCAAGATGTCCTGGGATTCGGTGCAAGTAGCCATAACCAATGCCACAGCCCAAACTAAGAGCCAACAGTTAATGCAAGTGAAAATGTGTGAATGTTATCAAAATAAAACGGTCCTAAATTCTCCAATAAGTGACCCTGAATAACTCGTATCTGTGTGTTGCCACTTACCTGCCCTCTCCGCCCCACGCCCCGTTTGGTGTGACCACCACCTCTCTGCAGGCATCTGTGTGTGTGTTGTACACCAGCAGCTTCAGGGGCTTCCCTTCATGGGCCTCGATCAGCGAGAAGAAGTCTTCTGACTGGAAATCAGTAACACTGCGTTAACTACGACTCATCTCTCAAAGATTTCTCGAGATCAAATTTTTTTTAAATAAATCTCACAAATGATCAAACGTTTCGCAAAACATATCAGAGCCGAATGTCAGCAGTAACGCCTTGTATGCAAATGAGTCTTACGTCTTGCAACACTTGATCTGCTCCGACGATGTAGTCGATGTGTGGCTGAAGCTCTGCCAATGAGGCAGGGGAACTGGCCTCCACGTCCTACAGGACAGCAACAGGAGTTAGCAAACTAAAGATGGAGCTATAGTGGGGTAATAATGAATGTGGATGTTCAAATCAGAGTTAGGTCAGCTGGTTCGGTTCTCCCAGTTCCGGATGAAGAAGCTCACCAGAACGTGCCAGACATTCTCATTGGCTCCTTGGTAGCTGCAGAAGCGAACACTGGCACCGAGCAGGCCCTGTCCTCCCCACATGTTACTGGGTGTCACCTCCAGCTCGCGGAGCGTGGTGGTTTTAGTGCTGTACACCTGCATCCTCACCGCTCTCTCCATGTTGGCTTTCAGAAGCTCCTTCAGCAGGTCATTTTCTTCATTCTGGTAAACAGTTAAGGGGAGGAGTCAAAACAGTCGGATTAAGAGGTAACTGTATTTTAGTGTTCCTGTGCGTCTGTGCACTCTTACAAGTCTTTTGTTGTCCAGAGACAGAATGAAGTCAAAGAACGGCTGCAGTCCGGACATCTGTGCAGGGGAATTTGGCTGCACCTGTCAAAAACAGAGAGAAGCATTTTAATAAATCCTGACGCTTCACCAAATTTACGCTGATAGAATATTATATTATTTGGGAAATGAATTTGAAAAACATTTAAATTGATTTAAACCAGAGTTGTCATGTCTTTTTGGAGGTTAAATTGTGGACCAACAGTCCGTTTAACTAAAAATATCCAATTTACAACCACTAAATGATTGGCGTTGTCGCTTAATCGATTAATTAGTTAACCGACTAGCTAATCGATTCAGCATCAATGTAATGTCATGTACAATTATTCTATTTTTTGCATAAGGCATGTAAGCCAGTAAATAAAAATCTTCTTTTCATATTCCATCACACTTAAAAGCATTGGCTAACATTATTATTATTATTATTAGTCACAGCATTAGCTAGCTAGTATTCAGCTGACGTTACTATGCTACTACGACTTTGATAAGAACCACGTAGCTAGTTAGCTCAGTGGACTGTTGTAATACTTCCTTAAACAAGTTACAAGCCTGAGTTAGTTATTTAATAATGACACAAGTTAATAAAATGTTTCTATTGCATTGTGTCTACTTGGAATAGCAGGTAAACGGTTCCGACTCATCCGGTCTTTCGAGTTGGGACTCCTCAGCTAACTAGGTTAGCATACTGTACATTTCATGATAAGCTGCTGTACACGTTGCTCCAAATTCAAAGAAAGCTAAATAATGGTCGTCTTACGCCGTGCACGTGGTATCCATACGTTCCTCCTTCGGATACTTCTGAACTCTGTGATAGCCCCATTTCTGTGAGGAACCTTCAAATAGTAGCTTATATCATCAGAAAATAACAAGAGTGTGAGAACTATTACGGTTGACAGTCCGCGGCCATCTTGTTTGCAGTCCAAAACAGTCGAACGTCGCTTGAAACGGAAGGGACACTAACGCACACACAGCGCATGCGCGCCTGGCATACTTTTTTTTAGAATTGCAAAAATGCTTGCACAAGGGTTCGTGGGTGAAGTAAATGTCGTTGTTTCAAAAATTATTTTTTACAACGGTATCTTCTTTTCAAATAATATTGCAGCGTGCGTCCTTGTGTCTGGGATCTTAATAAACAACAGGTTTAGTTTGGTTATAGATTATAATCATTAGAACACAAATTCAGATGTTTAACTTATTGTGGATTAATTCGATCTTTTTCTGGGAGAACACTGTCTTGTACACAGATGTGCTTTGCCAGAACACAGTGATGTGACTTTACAGAATTTACAGTAAGTCCTATTAAAAGCCAGCCGACTTTTTTAATATGCACTTACAACTTCGGGGAGCAAAGTTCGTTTGAGTTAAAAGGTCTGTTGTTAATAATTAGTGCTGTTAGACAGTTTTTCCTTTTCTTTTTACCTTAGACTCCATCTCACTGCTCTGGAGCTCAGAGGCTGATCGTTCAACCACGCCTCTGCTCCCTTCATCCCTCAAAGTGCATTTGTGAAACACCTGGGTGAAAGGGGCAGATGGTCTTAAGGTTACGGAGGCATGGGTGGGGTCAGAGGCACAAGGATGCAATGGATGCTAAATACCTTTAATTAATGCTGTGATGTGTAGAATTGATGAAATCTGATGGGTGTATATAGATATAGATATATATATCCAATTGTTTTTAAAAGGTTTGGCTCTCAGAGTTGAACACAGTCCCAGTTCTGGTGTTCTTTCCCTGGTTGAGTACTTGATCTGCTTAAGTTTTAAGAAGCAGCAATTTTGTTCACATACCTGCAGCTTTTTCATGAATCCCCTGTGTGCTGAGGCTGTGGACTGGGTGGAGGTGGAACCAGCCAGATGTGCAGGAGAACACATCTGGGGTTTGGGTTTGACCTCTGGTGGCTGTCTCGGGGGTTTGGGCTGAGGAACCAGCGGCTGCTCTTTCTCCTTCTCACCCTCATCCTTGAACAGATTCATGAAGCAGAAACACAGGATAGAGTAAATGAACCGCTTTGTTGATTTTTAAGGGCACAGTCTTTAGCTTCAGTATTTTGTGACGTGTATCTACAGATAACGTGCATAGTAATCACATACTGGGACTGGGATGGTGTGTCATTTAAAAACAATTGTCAAAAAATGATCTTAAGTTTGTGTATTAATTCAAACTCACATCATCAATATAGCATCAGCTGAGCATCAAATTATAATCATAAACACTCAATTTAGAGAGATAGAAAGAAAAGATATGTGACGGACTTTAGATTTAGTTTATGACTTGCCACTCTTATTTTTTTTTTATTTCAAGCAGCTTTTTTTACTTTAAAATTCTTCCTCATAATATTGGCTTGCTGAGTTGTTTACCACAAACCAGACAAGAGTGCCAATTTTTTTGTTCGGTGAACTTTAAGGACTTTTAGCTACAGCAGAATTAGTTACAGCTGCTAAAATATATCAGTGACATTAGTCTTTCTGCCAATAATATTTGTACTCGCTGATGGCATGGCTGCCTCTGTGGGTTGGTGCGCATTGTTTTGTGTTTTTATTGTAAATTCAGTTTTCTGCTGTGATACCCGGAACTCTTTCACCGGAGATGAACATCAGGGAAACAATTCCAGCAGATTCATTTCCCACTATTCTCACATTATCTAATGTATTAGATTCAGATCTGGTCAGAGGTACCCTCAGCTTTGTCCATGCAGTGAAATGTGCAGCTGTGATTGTAAGTGTCCGCCAATACGGACTTCCCACACCGTTACTGGAGATATTTCTCTCTAATGTGCATTGATTTTGCAACAAACTGGATGAACGTCCACACACACACACACACACACACACACACACACACACATACCTGGGATCCAAGCGGCTCTTTCCTGGTGGTGAAAACCACCTCTCCTGACCTTCCTGTGGTTAGACCTGAATTGACAGCATTGTCATTCTAAATAGTAGCAGAGCTGCTTCATATCCGCCGTTGATGCAATACATGTGTAATGATGTAATGGTGATGCAGAGCCCATGAACGTGATATTTTTTGTTCAATAGTGGCAGTACCCTGAGACACTGAGACAAGTCATATTAAGGCCTATTAGGCCTTTTGTAGCAATTTGCAAACAATGTGACTGATTTGAGATTGTACTAAATCAATTAATATTTTTTTGTGTGTAATAACAGAAGTCAAATGAAAACAGTTCTTCTTGGCTTTGCACTGGAAGAGTCATGAAGCACAGTCATTACGTCAAGTCAGTATTGCTCTTATAACGTGATGCTAGCTCAGTCTTGGTTTCTTCTCATGAACTACGGATGAATAGACAACACCACTCATTAAATACATTTTAAATCAGTAGTAAATTGAAAAAATGTTTTATTATATTATTCCAATACAGAAATGTCCCAAACATATTGTTTAGCATATACAAGATAATCCACAATCAGAAAGGCAGTAGAAAATAATTCACAACTCTGGGGTTGATTTATGAAATTTTTCATTCTGGTAAATGGATTATAATCTTATACCATGGCCAGCTACCTGCAAAATATGCATAGTTTTGTTGACACACGGGGCAATACCTTTGATTGCCTCTATCTTTGTGACCTTTGGAATGAATATTACTTTCAACAACTTAACTTGCAATGAGCAGCGATGAGGCTGAAGCATCAGAGCCAAATCCAAATATTCTTAGTGGCCATAGTATAAGAAATTAAATAGCATATCAGACATGATTATATAGGTTCAGGAAATAAAAAAGACATATATTAATTATTAAGTGTTGTTTCTCTGAAATAAAGGCAAAAATATTTTTAGGAAATAGAAAACTAAATTTCCAGCTATAGGTAACACATATTTCATCATTCATTCTTTGTACATTGAAATGTTTCTTACAAATACATTAATTATACATAAAATTCTCGGACACAGTTTCTTGTTATGTCACTAGAACGCCTTGAATCAGCTATGACAGCTGGGTGCCGCTGACTGCATAACCCTGCTCTGGGCTGGGCTCAGTCAGGCCGATCAGAGACTCCAGGAGGTAGGTGCTCGACTCGTTCTGTGGCAAATAAACAGAGCTAAACAGCTGGAGGTGGCAAAAGCTGTCTGGGTTTCTGTGTACTTTGAAGGAGCTGTGCAGAGGCCCGGAGGCGTAGTCGCTGTCGAAGAACTCGATGTCGGAGTCAGAGGACAGACTCAGGTCCATGTACCTGCCTGAAAAATAGTCCACAGTGGGAGAGGGAGTGTTGGGGAAGCCCTCGAGAGAGTCATTGTCAAAGAAGTCTCTGGCCTGGTTTGCATTCTCATTGAGGTAATCCGTCTGTGAGGTCCTGCTTACATGGTCTGTGAATGCGTTGGCTGTAAGTGGTCCAGTGCTGTCAGCGGGGGTGCTGTAAGTGGCAGGGTTGCCGCCGTGCTGCGTCAGTGGTTCTCCCGTGTGCCTCGGTTGGCTGCGCGTAGAGTGGTTATTATTTTCAGAGTCACAGATGCTGAGGGCACTCGACAACCCTCCATCCACACCAGGGAGATTCTGACTCCCATTAAGGCACCGTCCTGCATCAGAGTCAGAGGAGGAGCACGAGGAATCGGTCATGTCGCTGCTGCAGCTGTTCTCCTCCACCACCAACCGCTCTGGGGCGAAATGAAAGGAAGGCGTGGTGGGCATGGTGAGAGGAAGACCGTCTTCCTCCATAGTGAACCCAAAGGGGCAGCTCTTGGCGCTCTGCGCCGGATGGGCCTCGTCCTGCTTCACATACTCTTCCAGGTTCTCTGGAAGTCCTGTCTGGTCGTCTTGGCTCAGCGTTTCATCTTGCAGTCGCCTCTGCAGTTCGAGTTTCATGACGGTGTGGATGTAATGAGTCTGCACATGTCTGGAGTTGAACTCGATGCGCCCCTGAGTGTTTCCACAGCCGTCCTTGGTGCAGCCACATGGGAAGTTGAAGCGGTCCACCTGTGTGCAAAAGACAGCAGAAAGAGGAAATCAGTGCTGTGGGTACTCCAATGCAATAAGTATTGACAGTATGATCTGAAGTTAACAAACACTGAGACACATGAGCGGGGGAAATGTCTTTTTGGCAAAATGATTGTAAAAATCGTATTTATTTTAAATGTACTCGTTTAAATTCCTGATTGACTTATTACAATAGTGCAAATAATAAATGATAGCATCCATTAGGGTGGATGACGGATAAAATCCTCAATTACAGTAAATGTATCTTTACATCACATTATTGACACAATTTGTAATGTGACACATTTTCTGGAAAATCAATTCAGCAATTGTTAAAGTATAAAATAACAACATAGGAATGTCAGTTTTTGGCAAATTGACAGTTCGCTAAAAGGCAATGGCTAAATGGTTGGAGTGGTTAACTAAAAGTGAATGATGAAAATTTCTCCAACATGCGATTCACGTGAGATGTTTAACGGGCTGAAAATACAATTTCACAATCAAATTTGTAAAAATTCAAAGCCAGTCATATGGCAAGATGAAACATGCCAGGGCTGAATTAGACTTCTAATCAGCCCTTGTGCTGTTGGGGGTTCAGGTAGTGTTTGTTTATGTATAAGTGTTGTACCTGGCACTTGATTCCTGCCAGACTGCATGCGCAGGTCTCTGGCTCACAGAAGCCTTGGCAGTCACATCCGCAAGCCTCCCTGGAGACTCGCAGGGCATGGAGCTGCCTCTTCTCCTCCCGGTCGATGCGCTTCACCCCCGCCGCCTGGAGGAGAGCCTGCCGCTGTTTGGAGGAGTACGGCTGAAGGAAACCCCCATCCTCCAGTTCGGCTTCGCCGATGTGGACGTCGGTGTCTTCGTCTGGGATCTGATCCACCGTGAGCCTGTCGGCCTCTCTCCGGTCAACGGCCCCGCTGGTGATTAACTGGAATCAGCGCAACAGATAAAGTAAGGAGACTGCCGTGTGGACGGCGCTACGCGGACAAACGTGGGAACGAAGTGCACTCACTTTCTGTTTCAGTGCCTCGAGCCTCTCTTTCCTCCGCCTCTCTCTTTGTCCGTGCCGTCGCTCCAGCGCGTGCTCCGCCAGCGTGTACCTCTGAAGGGTGCCGTGCCTCCGCACCATGCCCAAGGTGGCCCCTCCGTGACTGGGCATGCTGGTGAAGCCCTGGCAGCGCGGAAAACTGAACACGGTGACTTGGTCAAAGCGCACGTTGCCCCGTGCGCCTGCAAGCCTGGGCCTCTTCAGGATGGACCGAACTGTTGGTGTTAGAAAGAAACAAAAACATCAGGGAAAAAGTGAGGCGCTGTCGGGTTTTGTATTAAAGAGGGACTCTGAGGTAGGACCATAACAACATGCTGGGAAACATCAGCATGTCTGTCAGAGCAGGCCCATATTTACGACATATTGCTCGAAAATGGTCACAGTGATGCATTTTTGGTCTTAGTTTAAGATTTAGCAAAAGAATATCACCTGAAATGGTGATAAAGGACATCTGCAAAGTGAAGGCGGATGACCCCCTTTTTCCTCAGTCTAAAATGCCAGTGCACTGCAACAGGTGAAATCTACTAGGTTCTAGTATTTTACTCATCTAGTTCAAATTAAAACGGGACTTTAATACATGAGGGGTATTTTCATGATGTTTTTGTTTATTTCCAAAGACCCGATGATCTACTTTCTACTCTCTAAATGTTGTAAAACAACAACTCTCTCTTTTGCTGAAAGTCTGCATAAGAAGCTTGATAAATAACTCTCAAGTCCTACTCTGAGACACTGCAGCAGTGTTTTTAGTCTTTCAGTCCAGTTCCTAGAAAGGATTCCTGGACACTTGATAAATACAGGCCCTGGATGTCAACACAGGCTTCTGTAGGTCTCTGAGTGGCCACTAGGTGACACTCTACAGGTGCTTCACTCCAGTGTCTTTGCGTCACTTGTTTAACATACATGTGGAGAGGAAATACCAAGCACAGGGTCTATAGCAGCAGCAGTGGACAGAGAGAAAAAGAAGTAAACCAGGGTCTCACTGCTGGTCTTCGGTGGTTTACCAGAACATAGTTACACTCTCTCTGACAGTTTAGTCTTATATCCAATCGGGTCACTGTTTGGTTTAACAGTTTGGCTTCAGCAAATTGTCTAATCTTTACACATAACTGAGGCTGAACTCAAGCTCCAGAAGTCTCTAAACAACTGAGACCAGCTGACCAAGCTCATCCCAGCTGCTCGGCCTGTCTAAGGAGCTCCACACTGGGGCACTGTTTGCACCAGGACTCAACTCTGGCTCTGTGACAAAATAGCAAAAGCAGAAACTGCTTACTTCAGTCACTTTTAGACTGCAGGCCCCAATATGTAGCTCTGTGATACCTTCATAATGACCATTTGATACAACTTGTTTAATAGGACCTTGCTATTCAAATTGAATCCACAACATCCTTTATTGCTCAGGCAAATGATCTTCTACCCAACTGCACAGACAGTCCAGAGGCGAGTCATTCACACTGCGCATTATCTAGAACGGCCCTAAGGTTAGCGCTTTCATATCGGTGCTGCTGCAGACTGATAAGAGACACTCCTATAAAACACAGATGAGAAAAAAAAGCCAGATAAGGAGGAGGTTTTGCATTATTTGAAAGTGTGGGGGGGGGGGGGGGGGGGGGGGGGG
>NW_022280045.1:1751841-1752642 GCF_004355925.1 Anarrhichthys ocellatus | reverse complement strand
GGGGGGTTGTTGGTACTTACTGGGTAAACTGGCGGGTGAAGGAGGACTGTGAGGCGTGAAATCCTGGTTGTCAGAAGGGCCGCTCTCCCCATCGGACTCCCACTCTGAGGAGGCCGGGGAGGAGAGGGAGGACGGAGGAGAGGAGGAGGAGTAGTAGGGATTGTCATCTACCTCGGCGAACTTTCTCTTAAGGATGCCTCTCATTGTTTGGCTGCTGTTGCTGATGTCCATTCTGCTTGGAGACAAAGAACAAAAAGGCCCGTTGGTTTGTTTACGTGTCACACGTGCGCTGTGGTAATGAAGGCACAGACCCATACGTTGCTCTATCCGAGAAGCAGCACTCGTTGCAGCATTCCTTTCCCAGGAACATAAGACCAGACGTTATGTAAATCCATGAATTAATAATGGAATAACAATTCACTGACACGGCAACAATGATGCGTTTCCTCCTCCAAATGTTCACAGTCAAATGATGTGTCCTTGTGACAGCTGGAGGAATGAGAGGTCTTTCCTGTTTAGAGCTGCTGGTAGAGCCGGTTTCAGGGCACTAGTTTGTTTAGGCTGATCACATCTCAATAATGAGTAGCTAACAAACTGATGTTCCATAGGTGCACTAATACCAACCACAATCCTACTTTCGCTTGCAAACCAGCTGGGCAGTTGAGAGAGTTAAAAAAAAAAGAGCTCTTTCTCTTTCCCCCTGCAGAGTAATTAACATTCCAATGATTCCTCAAGTTTTTTTGTGAAGAATACGTGGAAACGGACCGTCCAATGGCTGCATGTTGAAGACTGGGGGGGGGG
>NW_022280045.1:1695817-1751741 GCF_004355925.1 Anarrhichthys ocellatus | reverse complement strand
GGGGGGGGGGGGGGGGGGGGTGGGGGGGGGGGGGGGGGGGGGGGAAGGGGGGGGGGTGTAATGGTTCAAGTGGCTGCTATTTTTGGATGTGAACATGGAAAATAAAGTCCAAACACGAGTAATTTCAGGGTTACAAACCTAAGCGGGGGTGCTCAAAGCTACTGAGTAAAACTGAACATCTGAGCAGAGGGGTGTTAAAGTAAAGTAAAGAAAATCTGTTCTTGTCCAACATAGTCCATAAGACAAGTTAAGTTAGCAGTATGTGTGCAGAAACATGTCACGGCAGTTTGGGAAACAATGGGAGCCTATAGGACCCATTGCCGGGCAAACTGCTATTGTTTGGTTTAGGGCTGCATCAAGTGATTATTTCTATATAGATTTATAATCGGCTTGCTCCATAAAATGTAAAGTAAAGTGTACAAGTTCCCTAAAAACATACCCAAATGTCTTGTGTAGTCTGAGTGACAACCCCAAAAAACAACAACAGTATTTTGTTTAATATCATGGAAATCGAAGAAAACCAGCAAATATTTACATCTGCGAACGGATTACTCCCTCATAAAACTTGCACTCTTCTTCATGTCCCCAAACGATCCAAACTGTTTGACCTCAAAGGTGCTTTAAACTCCATCGTGGTCCGATAAGTGACAGTAGTACAAGCAGCTGACCAGGATTTAGACTTAAGTCCCAGAGAGAAGGGAAGGGAGTGCAACATAACACGAGCCACTGAAAACAGAACAGCATGTGCACTTTTCTAAAAGAGCGAGTACAACAGGGACATTGCTTCTGTTCAGAAAAGGCAATGTAAATAACTGGCTACCTTTGTCTGCACTGACAGGATGGACTCTGCCGTTGCCCTGCTCTAACACACACTCACTGTGAGTCCACAAGAAAAGGGGCTTCTGATTGTCTGTAGTAAGCAAATAGTTAAAGCAGCGAGTGAGGCGGTGTGTGTGTGTGTGCGCGCATGTGTGTGTGCGCGCGCTCAGAGTGAGTAACTTCCTGGATCCATCAGCAAATAAGAGGTGAAACAAGAGACATGTTCTTGTGCCCTTACACTGTTTACACAGTAGAACTTTGTGCTGCATGAGCAGTTAGGAGTAAAGGGATTTCGCTCTGCTGCAAAAACATCTGCATGGCTGTTTAATACTCCGACAAAAATAAAACAAAAATCACAATATTGCTAATTAATGCTGCATTGCAGTATTATTATAGTTGCCTCTTGTAACCTATAACATCTCTTACATTTGATATGTGACAGAGTGGAGAGACTTGTACATGTGGGTATATCCACTGAGACCACATCAATAATTTAAAGGTCCAAAGCAGCAGAAGAACATAGTGCATGTGCGCGTTAGTGTGAAACAGAAGGGGGTACTGTACAGTATAATGTACTGAAGTAGTTAATAGGCTGCAGGGCATTGTTTATAGTTACAGTATTGGGGAGGGGGAGTTCACAATCATTTCATTATTATTTTCAGACGCTCTTTAAATACCCACTGGAGTCATACCGACTCTTCATTGGAGGGGTACAGGAGTCGTTTCCTGTTTGGCACAATAACAGGCATTAGACAGCTGACCTCTTCACCCCTAGCGGAGACACACGGCGATCATGTCAGCCACAATGACAACACTGCCCCCCCCCTGTCTTTACAGCACAAACAGCAGCAGGCACGAATCCCATTCAAACCAGAGCAAACGTAGAGCAGGGCAGCGCGGAGGAGCGGGGTGCGCGTCGCTGTGATAGGAAGTTTGTTTAAATATTTGTAGGCTAAACTACTTTTACGCTTACTTCAAAAGTACAATTTACAGTGACGGTATAGAAATTGCCCAAATTCCACAAAATTATGGACTATGTTATTCCAGATAAACATTAGACTGAAGTGATAAACATTAAATACGATACGGTCACCATGTAACCCACAGTAATTACTGACCCTAAAGGGGGTACGGCGGAGTTATTTTGGCAGTTACTCACCAGGAAGTAAAATGCAGCATAATGACAGAAAGCATCTTAAATTGACACGAAGTTATGGGTCTTGTCTGCGGTGCAGCCAGCTGAGCATTGTGTGTTCCTCTGTGTTTGTGTGAAGCTACGCTGTAGTACCAGTGTGAACACTAGAGGACTGGCTGCCAGCAACCAAAGAGTAGACGTTTGGCTGCAAGATAGTGTCGCCTCAGACCTCGTGCTATCGTACCTCTCTGTAGAAACTCCAGGGAGTCAGATTAGTCAGACATAAGCTACGTCATAATTAGATGATAGTTTTAGCCTCTTGAAACATAAACAACGCTTTTTACTGATTCATACACTACAAACCACGCTGACCTAAATACTTTAACTTAACTGTTAAAACGTCGTTTGGTCTCAAATCAGCTGAATCTTATTCAGACTAAAACAACCAAAGCGAATACACACCAGCTTAATAAAGAAGTAACTTTCAACATTATAGCTCAATTTAAACTAGCAAAGATTTGCAAATTGGAAAATCTTGTAGTTAGCCGGCTAACAGCGCTTCTGCCGGACGAAACCGGAAGTACTTGGGAGGAGGTATCATCTTGGTTCACACAAATCCTCTCTGTGGCTCTCCGACTGTCTTGACGCAGACGGTGACACACATGCAGAGGCAGGAGACGCACTCGTCACTGCTGCCCACATTACCCACAGACTGTCTGTCGTGTTCACACTGGACTGTTACAAACAGTAATGTGGTGGTAAATACATAACTAATAAACCTCCAGCTCAGAAGGCAACAATATACACAAGTTAGAACACTTTTATCCAATAAAACAAAAGAAACTCCGGGATATTTTTGAGGGGGTGGACAAAATAATGGGTACATCCTACAGCACAATAGGTGAAGCTCATATTTTTCAGCCTTTGTTGTGACTGTCAGAGTTGTTGATTCAACTTAATTTCAGAGACTGTAGTATTGCTACCCTACAGTTGACATGTGTAATGATTTTATTCTTCTATCCTTTCATTCTCCTCTATATTTTATAATTTTGCATTGTGTGCATTATTTGTGGAGACACATCAGCAATCCAGGGCCTCTCGTTGCCTCAGTAGATTGCCTGGTCTTTTACGTCTGTGTAAATTGCCTTCAGACCTCCAATAAAAAATGGTGACCAGACCTTTATTAAAGGTGGCACGTGCTGCTATTACTCATCTTACATCACTGTAACATGACTCACTGGCATTCCTCTGAGATGGTGATTTAAGTCAGACACTCTTAAACTCCAGAACACTCCATGTAGTGTGCAGAAGCAGTCGATTATGGATTTGGGTGTAAAATCCTCCTCCCTGCTTTCCTGATATGTTTTATTGCTTGTTAACAAATGTAAGTATTAGTCAGAAATGCTATGCACATTCCCATTTTGAACTATTATTAAAAATTAAGCTGCAGCGCTCAGAGAGTGAGACAAAGCCAATAGATGGACAGACGGATGAACGGAAAGACAGACAAGTCCAAAATACTCTTGAGCTTTGACCCCATGTTGATACACGTCAGTGCTTCAGTTTGAAGTAAAAAAAACCAAAATGCACTAAATACCTGTTGGTCCAAATATACTGTGGCCGGAGGAAGGGCTGCTCTGCTCGTCCTGTCCTCAGCACTCAGTGGAGTGTGACCCACTTTGGCTGGGATCACTCCAGTGCATGTATGTGCGGGGAGTAAACACCAGGGACACAGAAGAGAGGAGGAAATTACTAATATAGTAAAATGACGCTTACGCCTCATTTTGTGAATGAGTGTATAATTTTAAAGAGTTTGATGCACGGTAGATTTTGCAACCTGAGGGTACATCCAGTCAGTGTATCCTCTCTGAGATCTGTGACATACTCACAACACATGATCCAAGTGCTACGCCATGGCTAGCTGGCTATTTATAGTGCAATCACGCAGCCCGTCCAAAAATACATTTGTGCAAAACAGTTGGAGTTTCCTGTTCCTTTTGTGACTTTGTTGTGTGCTGCTCCATACTGTGGTACGGTGCAGCACTAATGATGAGTCATGGAAGAAAATGAGTAGTTCACTCACTAGCACTGGAATGGTTATTAAATCACTCACAATTTACTGTATATTCACATTATCAATGCAGCAATGAAAGTCAAACCAACCCAGATACCTGATTTATTTACCTTTCCCCCCCCAGATTTAGTTCCATTTTCTTGTCATGTCAATGGAGTTCCATACAGCGCAATGGTAGAGATTCATCATTCCAGAGCTGCCCTCCTCAACATTGTCTTCCCCTCATACATTCTGTGTCTGACAGATGATCCAATCTCATATCTGCTCGCACACAGAGGACAGTCAGAGTAAACCCTCGGCATGCTCTCTGTCCAGAGTCCACATTACATAACTTATAGCTAACCTACATTCTGGCAGCCTCTCAGGTCGCTGCCACTGGCTCTTGTGGCCCCGTTTCCTCAGCCAAGCTCTGCCAGCGATGTCCCACATACAGCAATATACTGACAGAGCTTGACAAAAGCTTCATTCAGCCAGTTCCTTCTTCCTTCTTGTGGATACTAACTCAGGGATTTACCCCTCTCTTACTGTAAAGATCACGTCTTTGTTGTCCTGGGCATAACAAGAAGTATCAGGTGGAGTTGAACTGTGGGTTATTGCTTTCAAGTCAGCTAGTAGGGAAAGGTGCCAAATGGAGTTTTGTTTTTCTAAGAAAATACTTCCTTAACAACAGAACTAGATGGATAGACCGACAGACAGATAGAGACTCAGTGAAATAAGTTCAGCTCAGGCAATAAAAGAAACTGAACATGATTCACTCCCTCGTGATATTGAGAAATGGAGAATATACTCCTACGTTCTCTCTCTCTCTCTCTCTCTCGCTCTCTGTGACTCTCTTACTTCTTACTTTCCTCTCGTGGAAATATCACAAGCACACATGAGTTGGCTTCTTTATACATAGCCTCTGATGTCATGTTTAGCAGTCGTCACCATGGTCGCTGGGGCAAATATAGTCCAGCTGTTTCTATTTTAGAAGGCAGTAAAAGCAATGATTCATTTTGCTCGCCTTCCTCATCACGATCATCATCAGCAGCAGTAGCATGACTGCTATCATCGTCAACATTGTCAACATATTTGCAGTCATTGATATCGTGTTGTTGTTTTTTAAGATTATTTATTAGGGCTTTAATTACCTTTATCAGAGCAGCTGCAGAGTGACAGAAGGGGGGGGGGGGGGCTGCATGGGGTGCACGCTCAAACCGGGTGAGTGAGAGGTCGCTCCATTGTCATGGTTTTTGACCTCAGTGATGTTCATGTCTTTATACGTGATCCTTTTATTCTGATCTCAGGTTTTGGTTTAGTCGCCTTAAATAGGTTTAAATGCAGACTTTCAGTTTGTGTTCAGAGTTTTACATTAAAGCCCCCGATAATCTGGTTTCAAATTTGAAGTTTTTCTCTGTACATTTATGCACATTTATGTGGAAGTAGCATTAGCTTCTAACACTAGTGTTGTTACCTGCCTTGTGTTCCTCTCAGTAACTCTGTGCACACGTCACGTCTCATGTTAATAGAGAGGTTTCTGGGGCGTATTTCATGATACAATTGTGAATGTTGTCAATGGTTTGAAGCAGATTGGGGGACGTAGTAAGCTAACAGGAGAGACGTTGGTCATACATGCTAGAGGCACAGAAGTTCAGGGGGAGAGAGAGTTACCTAGAAGGACTGTTTTTTGACAGCTGGATCGCTTTTCACCCCTCAAACTTCATGCACAATGTGGGCCTGATCTGCAGAACCAAATCCCGGACCCTTGCATCAGTTTGGTCGTATCGGTTAATATTTACAACCCCCAAATTTTGATTCAAATGTTGCTAAACCCGGAGGCCCCTCCACATGACGAAACAACATTTAACGTGAAACTAACCGAAACTGTTCCAACTTTGGCAGAATACTTTGTGTTCGTGTTGGACCACGTTGCTCTCAGTAAGAAGCTGATTGCGAAAATATGTTTTTCAGCCCCTTTAAAGTCAACTGTGTGCCAAACTGCCATCAAAAAGACTCCAACCCTCACTTTCTCCACCCTGGAAAATGCCATCAGATAAAGACTTTGGGGTGAAATTTCACAACAGTGACATCGTAAGTGATGCGTCAACTGCCATCCTTTTGTCTGTGCAGTGGTATCACTTTAGGGTGGTGACACCAAAGAACTTCCTGTAACACCCTAATGGCAGGCGAGGGGCCTTGTGCCAAGTGCACGTCTGCTCAGTCCTGGGGCCGGTCCAGCGATGATATCGTATCTCTGTAGCATAGACACTCGGGCTACAGCAACATCCTGGAGCCCAAGGGTGCTCCCTGGGCAACATGTAGGTTGAAGAGTGAGTATGAGAGTGATCTGTGCTACAATGGCGCAGTGCATGGACTGAGATGAACTGCAATGCATAATTCAAATGCCTTCACCCAACTTTGTCTATGTTACAATATTTTAAGGCAAATGTACAGAAAGTCATTTTATTAACTGATATGAATACAATATTTTTTATTTAGTGTATAATGTCTAACACTACCCCCACATAACATTATCCGTGCTCTCTTTTACAGTATTGTTGCAAAAGGCAAGTGAAGCGGCAGCCCCGAGTGCAAAATAGGTTATACAACTACAACTTTCAACAGCAGTGATCTTATCTCGCTGCATGTGAGCAGCACAAGCCGTAACAGCCAAGCAGCTGTGTGATTGGGTTTGACACCCCCCCCCCCCCCACTCCAACAATGAGCCTCTTGTCTACATCAGCCACAGAGCTGTGGTGACCTTTCTTACAAACTTACAAACTGGCCCGTGTGACACAATGTGGACCCAAAAGGCATCTTCTCTGAAGGAATGTAATAGTATTTATCTTCACATCTCCAGGTTGTTTCATTGTGCGTTCATCTGTTACAGACTAACAGAGTTGTGCGTATGTGCGGAAGAAAGTGTTCCCGATTCTCATCCAGCCACTTATTGCATCTGGCTGTCAGCCCTGCAGTGGGAGCTCCTGTGCTCTCCCAGACCCAGCAGAGTGTACTCTGCTGTTGGTGTTGGCTGTCACATGTGGCTCCATGTGAGGCCTGTGCAGGAGTGCACAGCAGCAGCAGGAGGAAGGAGACCTGCTCTGTTCTCAGCTGTTTGGGCCAGTACTGAGCTGTGTTGGTGAGACTGTCTGACTCCCCCTCCCTCCCTGCCTCCCTCCCCTACATGCTCAATCACCCACTGATTGCCTCTCTTTTCTTCCTTTGCAGCTGGCAAAACACATGCATTACAGGCTGACAACACAACTGTTAGACGCTGGGTGGGCTTCTTGCTTCTCTCGCTGATGACTGATGACTCCACTGTTAATTGACACATATTCACGTGTTTGTGCAAATCATTTTTTTTTGACATTATGTTGTTTATATATTTTGTACTTTTCATTATGCATATACATTTACTACACTTCTGTTCACATTCAGTTTATCCATTTTGCAATTACTGTACACCTGTCTACCACAAATAGATATGACAACATTTTATTATGTATGTTATATATCTTATATTTTATCCCTATATTTTGCACTATTTAATGTCTTAGATTCGAATTCTTTAACTTGCATCATTTTCCTTCTATGCATATTTAACGAGCATTGTTGGAGGAAGCCTGAGATGCCATCGACTGCTTCTCTGTAAATGTTGCATAATGACAATAAATAACTATATAATAAGCATTAAGTTGCATTGTGATACATTATATGTGCATTAGATGTTTGTGCACAAAGGCAGCCCTTTAGTATAAAGCAAAGAGCTGCCATGTATACATGTGAACTCGCCTCACTGTTTAGTATTACAACAGCGTTCTGTTCAGCAGTTCTGATGCCCTTTAACCACATGTGTTATAGATGGAGGCAGGCGAGTCACTCTGGCGCCATCAGTTGGCAGTTGAATGATATTAAGACCTGACAACAGTCAGTGGTGTGTTTTTCTCCCCTATAGGAATTAGTGAACCATCTTCTCCACTGGAGGTCGACATGGTAAATGCTCATGGGATGATGTATGGTCAGATGAAAGAAATATTATTTTTAATGACGATATTGGGGATATTGTATGATAACAACTTAAACTTTAATATGAAATGCTACCACAGCGAAGAACAGTCTGAGATGTCTACAGGCCTCGTAAGAATGCAAAACATAAAGAAATACAGTTTGTATCTAATGGCACCCTAACATGGAAACACCCTCCATGTTACCTTTAAGCTTGATATGGCCGATAGGTTAGCAAACAGCTTGTATTTACACATACAGCCGTGTCTCCACCAAAACCACAAAAAGTAAATATAGGGCCTTTCTCAATACCAAGTACGCCAAGTACGGACTTGTGTACTTGGGAGTTTGGACCTGGGAGACTCCCAAGGATGGGAGGACGCAGCTTACTTGATGACAACCCTGACTTTTTTCGTTTTCATTTAAAATAAGAAAACGATATGATGTATATATTCTCATTCATGCGCACTAACTCACACACCGATGGCAGCTCGCGACAATGCAAAGTGCTCCCTTAACAATAGGGGGTAATTAGGCAGCTACAGTAACTGGGAGGCCACATATTAACAGAAGCAGCAACTTCAGGGGCACAGCAGGGGAGTTTTTCAGTGCCCTAAAAGTGACACAAAACATTATGAACAATAACATATAATATCAGTAACAATAACCAAAAATGTCTACGAGGTGGAGGGTCCAATGCCAACTCACACAATAATAATTTGGGCATATTTAACTGTTGATTGTGGACCATCAGCATTTTGGGAAAACACATGAAAAAAAGTAAATCAATCAAACCATTATTTAATCCTCATTTTTTATCATAGCTTGAGGGTACTCAGATTTTTGGATTTTAGTGCAATATGCATTGTACACTGTTGCACACTAGTGAACCTTAATGACAAGTTAATGATTACCTCATGTAACCTGAGAAAAGCTCAAGCCTTTATAATGTTCCCTCTGGCTACTGGTGTATAAAATTCATGTGCCAACAGGCAGAATTGTAACTCCATTCATGCTCACCAGGAGATTGTAATCATTGTGCAATGTCAGCATTTCCTGCTTTAGATATGTCCTGTATTGGCAGAATATCAGTATAGCAACACAACACATTATCGTCATTTAGAGCCTTCTTATATACAGTCTTTGGTTAGAGCACAATAAGGAATAGCTGTGTGTGAGGTGAATGAGTGGCACTCCTGCTGCACATAAAGTGGCTGTGACATGCATGTGAGGTGCAGCTTAAATGCTGCTTCTCTGAGATTTTGGCATGAGATACAGTAACAGAGCGGCTATGCCAGGCATTTCAACACTGACATCTGACTGGAGCAGCTGTCATAGAACAAACAGGCCAGCTCTCTGGTTTCTCAGTGTCTTTTAATGCATCACACTGTCATCACTGTCATTAGGCATTTGAATGACAAAAAAAACAAAAAGACTAAAAGATGAATTATATTTTTATGATCTGCTTTGCATAATAATAAAAAAGTGGGTTCTATTAGTCCAGCGGTTCCCAATCTGTTTAGGCCACGCACCCCCTTCTACATCCCAACCGGGTTCACGCACCCCCAATCCCCCACACCTTAAAAAAAAAAAAAAAATCAACAGAGCCTATTTATAGCCGCATAACAATCGGACCAATGAGAGAACAGTTTGCTCGCGCGTGGCGTTTGTTTACAAGATTTAGTCCGCTGTTAAATGTTGCAGTGTCAACACAAACCGAACAAAGGGACAACTGCAACATTGTATCATATTAATCCCTGAATCGGAACAAAGCAAACGAACTGAAGGTGTGAAAACGCCCTGAAACACTGCAACAAAGTTTCAATACATTTCAGTTACACAAGGCGTCACTTTGAAAGAGCAATAAGGATGGCGAGGACACACGCACAGGCTCAGAGGCAGATTGCATCACATTTAATTTACAATTAACCATACATAGCGGTTACATTAATCTGAATCGAATTACAATAAAGTTACTCTCTCCAATCATACATTCCACCATCTCTTTGGCAGCTGGTAAGCACACGTCTTCGGCGATTGTGTGAGGCAGCTTCTTGCTATTCTGTGACCAGATATGAAGCCCGTAGTGCGTGTTTTGTAGACCCAACACATGAATGAGACTGCAGTTGTTTTGGGCTGTTTTGTAACTCCTCCAATTTCGATATAAAAAATGTAAGGGGCTTTTGACTTGCACTGGCATGCTTGGTGTTCAGGTGCGACGTAAATAAGAGGGCTTCAGACAGCTGTTAGCCAGAACCTCACTGCACACCACGCACTGTGGCTTTGGGCAATCTGCATTGCCAATCCAAGTGAAGCCCAGACCCAGATCATTTTCATCATATTTCCTCTTTTTTCACCTTGACTCCGCGATGGGCCTATGTGCTCTCGATGTGTCTGTGCTATCCCTTCCTCCTTTTCGGTCTCCTCCGTCTCATCTTTCTCTGACTCCCGTTCGATTTCTTCTCCCGGTCTCTCCCCAACGCACCTCTCCGTTTCTCTCTCTCTCTCTCTCTCTCTCTCTCTCTCTCTCTCTCTCTCTCTCTCTCCTCTTTTATGACTGATAGCTTCAGATGTCCCACCTGACAGTTTCCCAGATTTCAGCCAGTTTAGCATATTTGCATGAACGTTGCTGAATGAATGAAGTTAGCTGTTAGCTGACGTTAGCTGCACAAGCTAGGCTAGCTAGTGTGTACGTAAAAGACAGTCTGGCGGCAGTTTTTAAATTAAAATGTTACAAAGGGAATTTTTATAATTCATGTTTTTGTGAAAAATCCCACTTAATTTTTTTAAATTAGATTTAATATCAATTATTACACCATTAGACCACCATTACATTTTTCCTCTCGCGCACCCCCTGGAGGCGCGTGTGGACGGGAAGCTAACAGTTTTTGACCGTGTTATCGTGTCAATGTAGCGTGTCAGCGGGCATATGAGCTTGTAGTTTCAAGGTCTTATAGTATCCTGTAAAGTAACCTGTGGTACTCTGTTAAGGTGGCAATATGCATTTGAATAAATGGATCAACGGATCGAAAGCCAGACATCGTATTGGACAGTGAAATGTTTGTGGAACACGCGTCCGAACAAGTTCTCCCGTTCGCCCCCCAGTGGCTTTAAGATATAAAATGGCTATATGTTAAAGTCACTACACTTACTTTACTTACTTTTCTTAGTGCCATGACTCTACAACCTCCCATACAGTAGGTGGCGGTATGCAGTTGTGGTTGGTTTGTGATCCAATAAAGACACAGCTGACGAAGACTAATCTAATGACTACCTGAGCTCGATGCTTCGGCTAACAACAACAACAACTACTCCTTTGAATACGGAAAAGCGGATAACTAATCAATCACTGAAGACATTTCTTTATTAATATTATGAACTCACTACAGAAGCTCCCGTTGTTCCAGGCTGGATTATAGAGCTTCTAAGAGGGACACGCACGTGGCACCTGGAGTCCTGGTTGGAAAACTACAACGGTGAAGGAGCGCGTGGTAAAGTCAAAGACATGGCTTTGAGGAATGTTACTTGTAACCTCTTATGTACAGTCTATGCTTGTATGCATCTATGCTGATCACAACTGTGTCCATTAGTATGGGATTTACATATTCTAGGCAAAATAATAATGTTAGTTTCTGATAATGTGTGCTTGGTATGTCTAATAATCTTGTTTATATTTGGAAACCAGACTGTATTTATAATGATTTCTCATTTTTCGGTTTGTATTGCCCGTTTTAAAATGATTTCAACAGGTAAAAAGGACTGGGTGGACTACCATCTGTCCGATATAACTGATTAAATCAATAAAGTCATTTTGAGACGTAAATAACCTTATTATGAAATAACCACATGGTCAAGTATATTTTTGTATACTCCTGTGACTTCAATAAATAAAGCACTGAGTGTTTTGTGAAGAATAAATATTATATTATTTCCGTTTTATTGATTATCAGACTCTGAAAGAAGTTTTATTTTGAAAAATGACCGGATTCTCTCGCAATTTCATCCGCCTGTGCCTCTGACACATCAAGACGCTTGTCTCGGTCACGTGATACGTTACCTCAAAAATTAAGCCCGCAAACTAGCGAAAATGAGTAAATGACTTTTGGAGAGCTTCTTTGCAAAGGGTGAAAGGTCACTAAGGAGACAGAAGAAGAGCCGACAACTTCCAAGAACATGAAAGCTTCATTTAACAGACAATATCAGGAGTCTAATTGGATATCAGGATGGCCAAATCCCAATGTCCCCCCTAAACCCTCAAACCCTGAACCCTCAAGGACTTACTGACATCACCTGGTAAGGGGGTGAGTGTGAGGGCTTGAGATGGCGTAAATAGGAATGGGACAGCACTTTGCTGCAACATGTCACGTTACCATGAAAACGACAACAAATATGATGTATAATTGTAGGTATTTATTTTATATTTTGTACTCCCTGATGTGAATGTCTTCAGGCTCTTTTCTCACATGATGAGAGGTAACTTCATATAATCTACTCGTTTTTGTCAAAACAGCTTCAATAACTAAATCAAATATTTGATGAATAAATAAATAAATATCTTCTGATTTCATGTTTATTTTCTGTTCCATCTTTAACCCTTAATGTTTCTGAGTAAATTTATTATGACAGGCTGAACACACTTGAGCCGTCTTCTTTGTTTACCTTTTTTTTAGGCCTCCATGCGTCCACTGGTTACCCGGTGTTTAACGTCACATTGCAATGATTTGTGGGTAATTCCCTTAGGCTAAATCAGCATACCATGCTGACTTACGGAAAGGGCTCAAAATGTCTGCGAGAGAGCCCTCAAACACTTGATGATTTGACAGTGGGACAGCCCTAAACCCTCACGGACTTCGCGGGAGCGCGCCTCAAAGTCTGTGAATCCGTAAGGGGGACATTGGGATTTGGCCTATGTGTTGACAGAGGATTAGCTGCTGGAGATTGTAAATGACGGTGGCCTTAAAAGTATGTTTGAGACAACAACTCTGCTGGTGTTTGGATTCAAATCAAGGCTGAATATCCTGAGATCGCCACTAAAGTACTGAAAACCCTGCTTCCTGCTTCCATTTCATCCTCTCTGTGAAGCGGGATGTTCGGCAGTGACGGCAATCAAAACAAAATTAGGGAGTAGACTGGACATGAGGAACAGACTTCGGCTGATTGGCCTTCTATTTCCCTTCCGTAGACCTCAACAAGGCGTCTGTGGTGCCCTTATCAACTATAAGGTCCACACTGCTACAACCGTAGTGCTTGTGGAGCTGTGTGCAGTCCAGCTCTACCAACTCAAGCCGAGAGGAAAGATTGTGAGGTTGAATGGCTTTGGTTTGGACGTCTTCCTGCATTAGTCGCACAGCTATGGGGGAAATGTCTGCGCAAGCGACCCGGACCGGGAGAGGAAAGTGTCTGTAAATACAGGGCCCTAAAGCAGAAGTGCCACAGCCCATATCCAGGACTTGGAGCAAACCGTCTGGGTGGGGCTTGGTCTGCAATAGGGGCATAATGAAGTCCCGGACAGCATCGAAGCCAAAGAACCACTCAAAGTGTTTGTACTGCTGCTGCTCTCAGTGTAGAAGCGGTCCCAGGTTGCTTTCTTATCCATGTTTTCAATCAGTTCAGCTAGGCAGAAACACAGATGGGATTATGTCACATGAGTTAGTGAGTGAACATTAGCAGTAAAACACAGATACAACTTGCCTTAATGCCTCCATCCTTCTGTCATATTTGGAGGGACTTTATGCTAAAGTCAATTTAAAATCTATCAATTTAATGTGTCAAATATCTTTTCTTTTAATATATGATTCAAGACCTTTTCTTGGAAGCCACTAAGCTCGGCATGAAGACAATCTACCAAGCGGACAAACTCAAATGACTTGCATTGCTCATTAAAATAAAAAAGCAACATACACTCAGCAGTCCTGCATTGAATCCTCCCTTTGTGTACTTTATAATGCTCAGTTCATCTTTAAACTGTTAAATAGATGTGTTGAGGTGGGTTTACACATGCAGTTCTGACATTGAACAGTGGGTGGCACATTGACCTAAAGTGCATATAGGTAAGGGCCTGGTAATGAGAATCAGGTGTGTGTGGACAGGAAGCTAACAGTTTTTGACTTAATGTAGTGACTTTAACATATATCCATTTTATATCTTAAAGCTACTGGGGGGAGAACTTGTTTGGACGCGTGTTCCACAAACATTTCACTGTCCAATGCGCTGTCTGGCTTTCGATCCGTTGATCCATTTATTCATATGCATATTGCCACCTTAACAGAGTACCACAGGTTACTCTAATTAGTCCATCATAGAAATGTATCAGGTGATGTGTTTCCCGTAACCAGAAGCCTTGAATCACAAGGTGCTGAAGGACTTTGACCACTAGAAATTGCTGTGTCTTGTGAGAGATGCTCCTAAACCACAAGTGACAGAGATGCACAGGTGACTTCAGCGTCTTCTCTTCAGGTATGGTGTTGAATATTCTTTTGATTTTGCAGACAGAATAGCAGCGTAGTCTCATTCGCAATGGCAATATTGTAGCTATATTTCCACATATATTCCACGAGTAGGCCTACCCTGAGCCTTCCACTTAACACTTACTTAGCATTTATTGTGTTCATACTAGTTTGCTGCACTTATTGCATTCGTTTGTTTCTGCACTGTACGTTGGCTCTGGTTTATGCTCTTGGATGCTTGTTTGAAAAAAGGAGATGCACTTATGACTTCTGGTGACTAGTAGTTCTCTTGAATACCTGTTGAATACACTTATTGTAAGTCACTAAAAGCGTCTGCTAAATGACTGTAATGTAATGTAATATTCCGCTTTGTAGCTTATTTCTTACGATATATGAGTTTATAGAGTATACATTTGAACATAGATTTCTTTGTTCAAAATTTTGATATTTTGAGAGTATGGCACTTGAGCTACAATATAATCCTGGTGATTGTACAATAAGACACAGGCATACAGAGGAGCACATTGTGGTTTGCTGTCTGAGTGCAGGAGTTCATAAACATTAACAGAGTCATATGACTGTCAGTGTGACAATCTGTTGTATAATAATTAAAAGGAAGTCAAACCTCAGCTGTACTTCTAGTCAGAATCTGTTTACTCTAACTGACAATAAGCTCCTCTAAGCATGTGATTTAGCATTTACAAGTCATGTACTTTCAGTGAATTAACACACAATAATGAGGCGATTTAAGGTTATTCAATATTATTGTAACATTTGCTTATTTTAGCTGCTGTTAGAGGGACTGCGATGGAGACATTTGGCCTCAGGAGGACCCAGTCCCTGAGGAGTCTTTCTGGGGTTCAGGAGAGGTCATGGGTCATGCCAGCTCCCACCCGCTGGGACAGGAAGTCTGTGTCTCAGCTGGTAGAACAGTAAGTTCTGCACAATATACCGTATGTGCACATACAGCATTAAACCAAAGACATTGGTAGCTTCCCAGTATATTCTACTTCTGGTAGCCAATAAGAAAATGAAAATTGAGCATTGCTCAAGGGCACATAGACAGTTTCATTCACTTTTGCTGCTCACGAATTTGCAGCTGATTCTTGGATACAAATAAAAAGAATTGTTTATAAATTTGTCAATTCCTTTTTGCCAAACAGTTACCAAAGCTGTGCTGACCTGAGGGGTATCGAAAAACAGGAGCATAAACTTCCGGTAATACATCTTTTTATGTGTAATAAAATGTTACAACCAATACAACAACAACAACACTGCCCAAAAACACACGCATAAAATTGAATTGCTGCTTTCAGGTGTCAGAAAGCTGTGTGGACGGTCGATGGAGGCAACTGGAGGGCGGCGAGAACGTGGCCATCTGGGAATCCGGAGGAAGCTCCAATTTGTCCAGGAGTCGCTCCATGGACTTCCTCCCTCAGAGGGAGTCGTCAGGCACCAGAGCTCTGTGTGCCCTGTTTGAGTCCAAGGCCACCCTGCAGCAAGGCTTCAACAGCAGCCCTCGGATGAACTCAGCCTCTGCTACTGGCAGTAACACAGTGAGAGACTGCCCTCTGCTGGATTGGAGAAGTCACAAGGAAACAACCATTCAGGTGTGAGAGTTTAGAACATGTATCATTTTTAGAGCAGATTTCACTACATTGACTGTGCTCAGTGATGCCGTCCTTGATTCTTTGTACCCTAGAGTCCAGTTAACAGTTCATTTAGCTCATAGATGCAGACATTGAAAGTAAACAACCAGACATTTAACACAACACCTTCACCTCGTGACAGAAACACAAGCTCCCATGGAAGCTGTGGCCAATCTGGCATCACACATGTTTTTAAAGGAATACATTTGGGAAATCACTCTCTTGCTATGAGTGAAATGTGACAACAGATACCACTCTCATGTCTGTTCACTAAATATGAAGCTACAGCCTGAAGGCAGTTAGCTTAGCTTAGCATAAGGCAGGGGAAAACGTAGAATGCACTGTCCAAATGTAACAAAACCAACCTTGCAGCACCTGTAAAGCTCACTAAATAATATGATCTATCTCATTAATTTAACCTGTATGAAAATGAAATGTACAATAAACTATTCTTGTTTTTTTTGGAGAGTTGGGTGCTTTAGTTTAAGGGTACTGGCTGTCAGAATAAAAGTATATCTCTAAATGTCAAACTATTAATAAACAACACAAAAACAGTGTGTTGTAACCGTCTTCACCACACTATATGTTGTTTATCCACAGAGAGCCGCCCAGGTGGAAGGCAGAAAGGCCATGAATGGACTCCCAGAGTCTTCAGCCACAGCATCCAGATACTCACAAGGTGAGCAGTGGTGCTTGTTGTCATGTTTATAGTCACTGAGATTTGATAGGGCAGATGGGGTTTGGTGCCCGGGTCCCCACCCCAAAGGCATTAGATCACTGTTGTATTTTGGTACCACGGTTCACAATCACTCTAAAGGACTATTGAAACCTTTTGGAAAACTAAGACCACCATCTCTGACCTTTGAGGAAGTCTGTGTTCTTGCTGGGTCTTTGGAATATGTATGTAGACTGAGACATTTATCCGTCTGTGCCAAAAACAGTGCTTGAGCATCACCGGAGATCAAGTATCTCATATTAATCTAGATTAAGTTACCAGAGTGAAAATGCCTCGGGTATTTAAAGTGTCAGCGTGCACATCCTGACATGAGTAAACACTGACCTCTGTGTTCTTTGGCCCTGTGAGTTGCAGGGTAACCTAAATAAAGAAAGGATCTTGCGGTGTAAATGCATAACTATGTGTTTGGCTTACATGCTTAAGATAGGAGTGAGGCTGTTGCTGATGGCTCGGACCATGACGCAGACCGTGGCCCTCTGAGCCATGTGCCTCTCTGTGTCCTGGAACTGATACCAAGCCAGCATATCGTGCTTGACACTTTGACCCTGAGATGTACGCGGTGTGAAAAAGACACAGAGGAATGTGAGTCGAAAGGATGACCGACATAAATCATAATGTATTTTCCTTAACACCGGTGTAAATATGTAAAATAAACTTCAGCTATGAATTGGCTAACCACTAGATAATCATCTTATGGTCTACCAGCATTATGTAGCAGAACATAATGTGACAATACTAATATGAAATAGTCTCCTTTGTAGCATTATCCGTCTACCACTTTACCAAAATACCTTAAGTATGTATTTTTTTTTTAATATGTTGCCCACCAAACACCCGCTCACACACATACTGCAGGTCCCACCCAGTGCCCGTTATAGTGGGTGACAATATAGCTCTGGGAATGGGAGGTGGAGGGGTGCCTCAGTCTCTCAGTGACTAACAGGGGTGATTGACTCAGCCGAGTAGCAGCAGCCGCCAGCCCACCCTCCCAAAATAGCCAGAGTCTTCCACTAGGGCAGTGGGATCTGATAAAAATCAGCTGTCACTGAGGCCACAGGACTAGAAAGAGTTCAGTCACAGTGAACCGAGAAGCACGGAGAGAGGAGACAGGCTGTATCGCACATCACAGGGGCCTTAAGTTATCCAGCACAGCGGACATATACAGGGAAGGGACAGAGAACGACGCTGGATGGTATTTTAGTGAGTATCATGAGTTTTAATTGGAGGAAACTGAGGCGAATGCGTAGCCGGTTTAAAATATACTGTATAATAACGACTGAGTATAAGCTGCTTTGTTCTGTTTCATGAATCTGTCTGACGTGATTGATATGTAAGATAAGCAAATGAACATGGAGTTTAGTGGATGCTCTTTCAGTTTATTTCAGTATAACAATATTCAAAATATTAAATTTTATTTGTCGATGTTAAGTCACTGAGAAACCAATACTTTTCTGCGATTCATTTAAAGATTACGGATTAAAAGCTTAGATTTTTTTTTTTTTTTTTTTCAATTTCTGATTTTGAACAAAGAAACAAAAAGAAACTATGATGATCTAAATGCTTTCCATTTCCTTCATATTCATGGCTTTTTCTTTATGAGTGATACCAGAGCTAAACAAGGTCCCAAATTGGAGTGTGACTACATTGCTGGCATCATCATTAAGTCTTAAGTGGCTATACGTTTTCAGCCCTTTATTCATAGAAATGTCTGGAATAGGTCAGACAACAGGATCACTCAATCATTATCTCTCTGTCCTTCTATCATCACGAGAGTCATGATGAACTGTGGAATGAGAAGCAGCATATCTGCCTTTAAAGCAATAAGGAAAATCAGACCTAGCTTTTATTGACTGGTGTAATACTGGTGCGATGTGCTCTTCGGGGCCTTTTGGCATGCTGGTTTTCATTACAGTCTGTGAATGTGGCGGCAATCGCCAACAGCTGACGGTGGTGAAGGTGGTGGTAGTGAAGAACAAATACCAACTGCATTTCACCATCATTTGTACAGCTGCCAGCGGCCCTAAACGCCCCCACATTACTGTGCCGTTAATAGCTCCTCTTCATTCCTGGAGAACGAACCCAGATCAGAGAGACGTCAGCAGAAATCGCTGTCAAAGGGTGGGAATCACTGAGGGAAGGTATCGAAGGCCAATGAAGCTTTGAGTCACTTTTGATTTGGTAACTACTGGATTTTACACATCCGTATTTTCCCCCGCTATTGATACGTGTGTATGGTGATAAGTGATGAAGTTGACCGCTCAGTTGAGTGGGTAGGACTTCCACAGGACACGCATGGCACGCGGTTGTCTCATTCAGTCTGCTCACCCATCTATGAAAATAGTTTAAGTCCGGACTCGTGAGAGGCGCCAGCTTGCTGGTCCATCCTTTTGTCCTGCGAGGGCTTAGTGTGTGAAAAGGGGAGGTGTGTTCAAATCTGGCCAGCCGGATGGCCTGTGCAGCACTCTGGGCTGTCGACCTTTGGTCGTATTGTTCACAGTGCTGCTGTTGTTGTTGTTGAAATGCGTTCTGAATTTGACACATCTACCATGAACTTTACTCAAACTGTGATGCGTATTGAGGAAATTGGCTTTTTTAAAATCAATTAAAGAACTGTATAATTGCAGAGTAAACCAATCGGGTGATCTAACGCACACCAAGCTGAGATCATTTCTACATTTTTTTTTTTTTTTTTTTACGGGGTCAGGCAGGCGCATTCCTGTTGGTCAGGTGTTGATGATTTGATGGCGGAGAGCTCACACAAACAATGTGCAAACAATCTGTGTCACTCCAGCTGAGCTAGCAGTTGCTGCTTCTTTTTTTTCCTTCTCAGGTGTCATGGTCAGTCTATGGCATGCAGTTTGGTGATGGTCCCACAGCAGCAGGCAGGCTGTGTGGGCCTGTTTGTCCTGTCAGCTACTGGGATCAAAGCCTTTGTAAACTCACTTGTTTGTTACAATGTTTGCCTTAAGCACAATAAATCATATGTTGGTTTATTTCAATAACTAAGTCCCACAAGCGACTCAGAATCATTGTTAGGATGCCAGATACCGTCGGCCTTGTGGATGGAATAGTTTCCACAAGTTAAGAGGGAGCTGCAACAGCGATAAGAAAGATTCCTACGTCACTAAAAATATACACACAGTGTTATCATTAACTTGTTGCTCGCACTGGTCGCACTCCACACTTATTTCGGGACACTGAAAAGGAGTCCTATTTCTACAAGTGTGTGTCAACAAATCTAATCTAGCAAAAGAGACAGCATTAAAAGGTTCTTTTACTTTACTGTTACTGAGCAAATTATAAAAAATGTAGATATTTTAGGTATATTTATTGGATTTATTTTGTCTTTTCTATTCCAGATGACAAATATAGTCCATCACTGACCAAGGGGGGCACGCCAACAAGACAAAGCAGAGACAAGATATCTACTTCCTCCTCGGTGAGAGACAGATCAGCCTTCTATCTGTCAAGAGCAGCAGCTATCGACTCCACAGGAGGCGCAACACAGCCAGTGAGTTCCTAAAATGCCTCTCATTCCTCCCTACACACTGAGGTCAAGGGCTTCAATAGATTATAACCACAATGCTCTTTCTCAATGGGAGCGACTCAACATTTACAAGAAAGCTATTGCATACTTGCATATACATGTATAGCACACGTGCAGCACAGTAATAATATATGCTTTTACAGAAAATAATGTAACGTACTCATGATACAAACTGATCTAAACCACACTTTATTTTTCTGTTCTACAGGAATTCGTCAGTACTCCAGGAACGAGAGCTAAAAGCAGTAAGGTACTGTATAGTTCATTTAGCATCCTTTACTGCAGTGTGTGGGTTCTGTTATTACGTTTGCTTTGTAACTGACGGTTATTTTGCTTGTTTGACCAACGACATAGTTAACCTTTGACATACTGTACATTCAAGAAGTCAAGAAGCAACATAACAGCACCATTTAATGACATTTACAGTAAGATAAAATACCTTAACATCTTAACTGCTCTATGTTCAGCACCATATTCTTTTCCCATGGCCTCGGCATTACAATCAACATACAACGACTAGTAATGTATTTCACAGTAATGTATATCATCCAGAGCTGACCACCATTCGTATTGTAGATTTCCTTAAAACTAGAAAATTGGAAATTTTCAATGGGCTCCACCAAAATGTGTGAACACATTAAATCTAAATTATTAAGAGTGACAATAATAAAAGTAAACTATCTGCCAGATACTTAGGGTCTGCAAGTACCATATTTGGACAGTGACACATTTTGTATTGTATTTGACTTTCCATAACACATAATTTAAAATAAAACAACTTTTACGTTTAAGTGCTGACGGTGGTCACATCCATCTTGGGTCAAAGGCCTTTTTCAACAATAAAGCAGAACAATTACAGAGCTACAATTCTTACACTATTCACACAATATGAACACCGATTGTGTTAAATGATTTTATCATTTAATCACAAAATGAACTTGTCAACATTTGTTTAATCTTGTAAGATCAAGTTTTTACTCGGTTCATCTCACTTCAATCATTTTTATTGGAGCAAAATAAGTTTGTCATTTAAGTAGACGGACTGACAAACAGTAACTGTAGTAAATGTTGCATCATGCACCTGACAAACTGAACTGTTTGTATTATAGTCTACTATAGTCCAATCCTTATCAATCCACCACAAGAAAACTCAGCACCATCTAGTGGACTGAAAAAGCTATTTTACCAAAAAGCTTTTATTTGTATTTGCAATATTAATAGCTTATATAATAAATGATTGATTGTTGGCGTCCGTGTATCGAGACAATATTGCCACGTGAAATATCGCGATACTATGCTGTATCGATTTGGATCGAATGACTGCATGTATGTGAAAGGTGCAGTTCATGTTGACAAACCTACGGATAGCTATCAGCCAACTATGAAGTTCCCGTCAGCTCTATGGAGCATTTCAGCATCTTTCAACTCATTGTTTTGGTTTTGCGACCACAACTTTACTATTTTGGTCAGGTCGCGCTGCCCTCATCAGTGTCGTTTTCGTCCACAGCAGGCAGCTGATTCCAGAAAAAATAAACACTGTACCCTACCTGCTCAGCACCAAAGAGACAAAATCAGCAACCAGCTGGAGAACATAGTGCTGCATAGACTGGCTAAAGATCCAGATATGTCCCTCAGGAGTTGAGACCAAAAACAGAGATAAAACGAGAATGAATATTCAACTTACATTTATCAGATTATTATACTTCAAATGAGTGATCATTTTGCTCCATCTCTGCTGGATGTACAACTGTTGGCCTACAAGATTCCCATTCAAATGGTGAAAATATGTCATTTCTGTGTATGCAGCTTGTTTCCACTGCCCCCATGTGGCCAAAAACATTAAGTTAATGCTGATTTAATTCAATTTAATTTATTTGTATAGCCCCAAATCACAAATTACGAATTTGCCTCAGAGGGCTTTACAATCTGTATGGCATATGATATCCTCTGTCCTTGGACCCTTGCAGCGAAAAGAAAAACCTCCCCAAAAAATAACCCTTTGCAGATTTGCATTTCCAAAGGAAGACATTTAGAAATTAGTGTAACTTGGTGCATTTGGAGTAAACACTAGGTGTCTGTTTGATGTCTGCTTACTAACAGCTATGAAGTGTTTTGCTAACCCTGGTGTGACAGTGGATGGTTTGCTAACATCAAGCGAGCATAAACAAAGGTAAAGTATGGCTTTATTTACTAAAATGCATGCCATTCTAATATTTGCACCTTAACTAATGCTGCTTTTGATTACTGAAACCTGACAATATTACTCCCATCTGTCTTTCATTTAAAGATGGCTGAAGCAGGCAGGAAAATCACAGTTTCACGATCATCTCATGATGAAGATGACCTGCCTCTCCCCCCACCTCCTCCCGTACCACCCAGACCCGTTGACTATGAAGGGCCTTCAGCAATAAGTAGCCTCCCTCTGCCTCCACCTAAAGAAACCTTTTCCACATTTTACCAGCAACGGAATAAGAGTGAGCTAAAGAGGCTCTTTAAACACATCCACCCAGGCATAAGGGCAAGTCTCGATGATGCAGTGGACGATGAGATAATGAAGGCAGTGCAGCCAGAAAATACTCAAGCAGCAGATGCAGCTTATCAAGGTGAAGTGCAGTCCATGAGGTGGATCTTTGAGAACTGGACTCTGGACAATATTGGGGATCCTCATGCAACCAAGAAGCTGCTGGATGATGAGGAGTTAAAAGGTGGAAACGTCAGGGGTACCTCCTCTATGTTTGAGCACATTGACAGCACCCAACACATGTCTGCTAAAAGACAGAATTCTGTCAGAGGGGATGTGAGAACATCAACATGGCTGTTTGAGACCCAGCCCTTAGATTCTCTAAATGAATCAAAAAGAGAAGAGGGTGAGCTGGTTGAAGCAATGCTGAAAGAACCTATCCAGCCAGGAGATGTAACAGGGGCTCGGCTGCTTTTTGAGTCTAAACCATTGAGTGACTTTGGGCGCTGCAACTCCATAGAAGACCACAGCTTCCTCAAACTCAGATCTGAGCTTCAGGAGCAGAAAGGAGATGTCCAGAAGACTTTAAAACTCTTCCAGGCAGACCCTTGCTGTGCCATCAGAGACAACAGTGGCAATATCCATGAGATTAAATCCATCTGCAGGGAGGAGATCAACAGCAGCAACATCAGCACTGCCCGTTGGCTTTTTGAAACCCAGCCTTTGGATCTGATTAATAAGGGAACTGATGGGGTAAAAATAATCCGGGGTATATCTCTGGAAGAGGCTCACAGAGGAGGAGTTGACCAAAAGAGGTGGATGTTTGAAACTCAGTCATTTGACACAATACAAGAAGTCATCGGAGTGGACAAGTTTGAAGGAACGGTGGCTGATTGCACTGGAGAGGCCGACGTTGTGAACAAGAGGAAGCTCTTTGAGATGCAACCCTTGGCAGCACTAAAAGGAGACTCCGCAGAGCAGTCTTTGGAAAAGGAAGAAATTATTGCGGGAGATGTCAAGACTTCTCTGTGGCTGTTTGAAACTCAACCCATGGAGACCCTTAATGATAGCTATGAAGTTGGTCATTTGAAGAAAGTTACCCTTTCAGCTGATGAACAAGGAGAAGTAAAAGGCAAAAAACAAATATTTGAGAGCTGCAGGATTCAAAAGAACACCTCATTCAAAGAACAAGAGATTGAAAAGGGCGATGTTAAAGGATTCAAACATCTTTTTGAAACAATTCCACTGAGCAAAATCGCTCAGTCTAATGAAGAGTTGATTGAGGTGGAAAAGGCGATTGCAGCAGGAAACGTAAAAGGCACCAAAGCAATGTTTGAGACAACTCCTTTATATGCAATAAAGGACAGCTCTGGAAACCTCCATACAGTCACAACAGTCAGCCGAGAAGAATTAATCAAAGGAAAGGTCCAAAACTATAAGTGGATGTTTGAAACAAAGCCTTTAGACGAGCTTGCAGAAAGAAAAGCAAATGTTGAGGTGATCAAAGGCATCACCAGACAGGAGGATACAACGGGCAATGTCAAGATGGCGAAGTGGCTTTTTGAAACCCAGACAATAGATGGGATCCACTCCAAGTTCAACCAGACGGAGCAGGATGCTTCTGTAGAAGACGAGCATCGTAAAGGTGATGTCAACAACTGTAAATGGTTATTTGAGACACAACCAATGAACATTTTGTATGACAAATCAGAAAACATCAATGATAAAGAAGCCATTGACAATACCAATGTCAAGTCCATTACTTGGCTTTTCGAATCACAGCCTCTAGACACCATCAAAGATGGCGAAGAGTACAATCTGAAGCTATGCAACACCATACAGGATTCTGTCAAATCGGAGGTTGGTGTTCAAACAGTCAAACATGTTTTTGAAACTGAAACCTTGGATAGAATAAGAAAGGATGCAAACTCTGAACACAATGTGAGATGTGTCAGCCAGGTCAACTTTCAGTCTGGAGATGTCTCACGAGTCAAAGAACTTTTTGAATCCCACTCTCTTGATGAAATAGGATCAGAAATGGTGACATCTGATGAACAGAACCAAGACGAACACCTGGTAAAAGGTTCCGTACATAAATGTACCTGGATGTTTGAGAACTGTCCCATGAACCAGATGAATAAGGACATTGAGGGTGCAAACATTCAGAGAGTCAGTGGTGAAGAAGGTGGCGATGTACAAAACAAAAAGTTTATATTCGAAACTTCCTCACTGGACAAAATCCAGGACCAGCCCCTTGAACAGAAGTCAGACTCTGTGGAGGAGCCTGTGAGCAGTGTTGACGTAAAGTCGAGCACAATGATGTTTGAGTCCCTGCCACTGTATGCCATCAGAGATAAAGAGGGAGAGTTTCATGAAGTTACAACTGTGAAAAAAGAGGAGGTAATGAGTGGTGATGTCAGAGGAGCAAGGTGGATGTTTGAGACAAAACCCCTTGACGCCATCAAGGCAGACAAGGAAGTTTACGTCATCCGAGCTGTAACCCAGGAAGATGTCAAGAAAGGAGATGTGAAATCAGCCAGATGGAAGTTTGAAACACAACCTTTGGACTCCCTTACCAGCCGAGATGAGCCCTCTGTCCGGGTCATTGAAGACTTGGGAAGCAGTAATGTGCAACTCAATAAACAGATATTTGAATCTGAGCAGTCATGCCAGAAATTCATGCGAATGGTTAGTGTCACCGACGTCCAGCATGGCGACGTCAGGACCTCCACCTGGCTCTTTGAGAATCAAACCATTGACAGTCTGAAAGGGGAACCTCAGGAGCAAGGTCCGGTAAAAACTACGGTCCACAGAGAAGACAGCCAGAAAGGAGATGTGAAACGCTGCACTTGGCTGTTTGAATCACAGCAACTTGACAAAATCAAGGAGCCTGAGGATACCTCAGTGCAAGGTTCTGAGGAGGAAATACCAAAAGCTGATGTGAAGTGCACTACCTGGCTCTTTGAGACCACTCCACTGGACAAAATCACTGCCAACAGTGTTGCTGACACCCTGTCCTATCTGTACCAAATGACTTTCGTTCACTCAAGCGGCATCATTATAGAAGCAAATGAGAGTAAGAATGTTATGATGGCAAAATATCTGCTGGAAGTCAATGAAGGTGTGCAAATTCAGAAAGAAGAAGTTGTTGGGGGTAACATCAGGAATATCATGTTACAACTCTTACTCAAACCAACCCTAAAGCCCCAAGTCAGTCTTCTTAGAGAAGTGGAGAAGGGCAAAATGAATACCACAGTAGTAGAACTTCCAGTCTACGAATCAGCCACAATTATCAACCTCGAGAGGGATCAAAGAATACAAAACATTGTCCAGAGGATCGAGGAAGTGCTTGTCCAAGATAAGGATTTCAAAAAAGGAATCATAATGCAAGAGACTGCGGGGGGGCAAGCAGAGATGTCAGTATATTCACTCATCTGCGATTCTGAAACCAAAACCGAGGGTCATGTTATAGAGAGGGGAGACATAAAGTCTACGATTGGAAATCTGTTGGCAACTGCCAATAGTCAGAAGACTGCGGCGTCATGTAGAGTGGATGAAAATGAAAAGGGAAATGTGAATCTGTACAAAAGTTGCATTGAGAAAGGAGACTTGAACTATCTGAAAAGTCTTCATACTAATGCAACAGCAGATGAAGTTGATCACAGCCTTCTGGCTGAAGGGTACATTGAAATAGTTCATGGAGATGTGAAGGAAGCAAAGAGAAGTCTCTGTTTGCAAAAAGAGCAGGTAGAGCGAACCATTTCTGATGTTTTGCCAGGAGATGTAAAGAACACCAAAAAAGTTTTTGCGTCGGAGTGCTCTCTCTGTGTTGAGAACTGCGCTCCAAAGGAAGAAATAATCCCTGGGGATATCTTATCAGCAAAGCAACAACTTGCAGTGCAGCAACCTGTTGTGGTGGAAAAAGAGGAAATTGTGGCTGGGGACATCAAGGCAACACTGCAGTCATTAGAACGCGCAAAGCAACAGAGCATGTGTGTGGAACGGGAGATCATTAAACCTGGAACTATCTATGACATGGACTTGTCAGGCCCTGAAATAGAAGGAAACCAAGCACAAAAAGAGGTCATTATTTCTGGAGATGTGAAAGCAGCTAAAAAGTCCCTTGAAGTGGCCAAGCAGCAAAGCATGCTTGTGGAGCGCGAAGTCGTTTTTCCTGGAAAAATATACAACCTGAATGTCACAGCACAAGAAGAAAGCTCTTCCGAAGTGATGCAATCTACATCTTCGTCTTCCTCCAGATGCCAGCAAATCAAGACGTATCCAAAGGTCAGTGATGCAGAGAAAGATCAGGGAAGCCATGTTTCCTTTGAGGCTTGTCAACAAAATGCAGTTATAGTCAGTAATTGTGCACCAGGATCACTGCTGCCTTTTGTAAGTTGTGAGTGTAATGGTCAGACAACAGAAGATGAGACAGAAGAAGTTATCAGAGGAGATGTGAAGGCATCTATTAGGTCTCTGCAGAGTGCAGCAACAGAGCAGAAGCTCCTAGATAAAGAAGATATTGTAAGAGGTAATGTCCAATTGGCTTTGCAATCTCTTGAGAAGTCTAGTGTAAATGTATCCAAAGGAGACTATAAAGCTGCAATGATATACAGGAATTCAGGGAAGGCTTGTTCAGGAAGGAGCAAGACTGTTCAGAAGCAGTGTGTTGTGGTCTCTATGCCTCCATCTGACACAGTGTTGTCTCCTTCAATTTCAGTAAGCTGTGAAGGACAACCATCCAATACAATACAGAATTCAACACCCAACCCTGTAGCAAATGGAATTTCTAAATCATCCAGCTCTGTGAGTGTCACTCCACCTCCACTCCCTCAAAAGACAAGTGAGAAACCTCAGGAGCAGAAGCCAGCTTTACCTCCAAAGCCACAATGGACAAAATCAGTAGTTGTAGAACAACCAAATATTTTAGCTGCTCCCGAAGTCACTTGCCACAATAAAGACAACATGCAAAGTGCAATGATTCCTCCAAAACAAAGCAAACCATTTCCTACGCCCTCTCAAGATAAACCTCAAAGAACCATATCACATGGCAAAATCAGTATAGAGACCCTACATGAAACATCCCACCAAAACTGTATTGAAGCATCGCAAGACTTAAATCAAACAATGGACTCTATCAACAATCTATCAATGGACTCAAAGGCTCAGGAAACTAGGAAGAAAAAGAAAACACAGACAGGGAGCAAATCAGACTGCCAAGGAATGATGTCGAACAGCACTGTGGAGCAAGTGGAAATGGAGAGAAATGTAATACAGAAAATCAATGCAGCTGATGAGATACAAATGTGCATGAAGAATTATGCAGAAGATGGTCAATATGAAAGGAACACGAGCTTGCAGGCTGCTTTAAAGAACTTTGAAAGAAGGGAAAGTGAGACTGGAGACAAAAGAGCCCCTTTGTTGTCCAAGAAGGTAAAAGTGCTAAATGAAAATGTAAGTGACCATAAACAAACCAACAAAACCACTGCTCACCAACACAAATCACCTCCCAAGAAGAAACTCAACACCGATGACGCACTGCAAACATCAAAGACCAAGAGATGCCATGAACAGCAAAATGACCTCAATGAAAAGCCACCCAAACTCGAGGATAAAGTTGTTTTAAGAGAGAAGAAATTAAAGGAGACAGATGATGAAAGACGACAAAGGCTTTCTGTCCACAAGGAGGAGATCATGAAGGGAAATGAGAAAGCAGCCATGGAAATCTTTGAAAATCTGAGGAAACGAGAGGAACTCCAAGGAATCCTGTCTCAAGTGCAAGACATAGAGGGAGATGACAGCAGTATAGATGTTAGCTCCTTCAAGACGTTATATGAGACTGTCCCTGCTTGGATGGTTACACCAAGTGGAGATGCAAAGCAAAGTAAAATGGAGGAAAAGAAAGTTGAAGTAGAGACACATGACGATGATCTAGAAAGCATCTCGTCAGTTGAAACTGCATTTGAAGATCTGGAAAAGGCAAGCAAGGAAATAATGAATCTGAAGGAACAAACATTAGCAAAACTTCTTGACATTGAAGAGGCCATTAAAAAGGCTTTGTACTCCGTCTCCAATCTGAAATCTGAGGCTGACATCTCAGGGTTGTCAGGACTATTTGATGAATCTTTGAAATCTGAGCAAAACTTCCAACCTGCCAACAACATCAGGAAAATAAGTATTGTGTCAAGCAAGGCCAAATTGGGTCAAACCAAAGAAACTGTTTTGGATTCAAGTCCTTCTAAACAAGAAGTGCACAGAAAGGTCCTCAACAAGCCACTCATCAGACAGTCCTCTTCCCAGTCTTCTCCATCATTCATCTCCATTCACTCAGCTGCCAGAAAGTCTCTTGAACAACCAAAGTTACCCATGTCAACATTTAAACCAAAAACAGAGGGTAATTCTAAAAATTACCATGATGCAAATGGTGATCTCAGACAGAAGTCTGCTGCTAATGAACCGCCAAAGAACGGTCAGAGTCCTGCACAACGCAAGGTTAGCGTGATCGAAGTGAAAACGGCTCCAGAGCAACCCGCTGGAATAGTTGGCACAAAGACTGTCAGTGAAACATACAAAGAGACTGATGGCTTTGGCAATGTATTTGTTTCATCTGTGACTTCAACATTTGTCACCAAACAGTCTGACCGTAAATCATCAGCACTGTTTGAAGTAGTCGGTAATCCAGCCAGATACGAAGTCATGACATCGCCATTGATTCGAAGATCTGGTCGCCTTTTTGAAGATAAAGTGTCGAACCACACCAATGAGGACGGGACGGTGTTTGTAACATTTAGCCAACCAAAGGAAAAGCACTAAAGAAGACATGCAGTGCATTTACCTGCCTTTTAGGAAATCAGTTATTCCATTTGTGTATTTATTACAATATGTTTTTATGAGAAGGTTTTGTTAGTTATAAAATTGATCTTATTCAATCACTAAAATGTTGCATTTTAATGAAAATATTATTTGTCGTCTGGATTTTATACTGTAACCACATGCTAAACTCTTAAGTTCTTGTATTAAACATATGCAGTTGTTCTGTTGTGTAAATTGTCAAATAAACAACAATTTAAAATATTTGATTGTAAAAAGTGACTTTTTTTCTTCATACTGGTCTCTCATTTTTCCACAACTTTTAAAACCTAAAGTGAATTGGATATTGAAAGTGATATCAACAACCATTGATATTACAATACAGGAAGGTGAGCTTGCAGTCGTGGAATCTACTAAATGTTTACTCCTTATGCATATTCTCTAAATGATTCTAGCAATCAAAATGGGTAAGTTTGCCAAAAGAAACAGTTTAAGACTTTTGGAAATTCACTTATTTGTTTTCTGTCGGAGAGTTAGAAGAGAAGACCACTCTCGTATTTGTGTGCTAAATGTAAGCCAGCAGCCAGCTAGCTTACCTAAAGACAATGACTGGAAACAAGGGGAAACAGCTAGCCTAGCTCAGTCCGAACATAACAAAATTCGCCTATCAGCACCTTTTAAAGCTCACTTATTAACATATTATCTCTCATTTGTTTAAATAAGTGTAAAAATGCGATTTGCTTTGTAATGGAGGGAGGTGAAAACAGTTTGCCTTGATCAATCAGAATAATATGCCCTCTAACAATTCCACAACTGTCTTATTTACATATTAAACTGAATGGTGTCAGCCAGCAAGCTATCGACTAATCCAGGGCTTCTGAAATGAGAAAAAAACAAAATGACCAAAAAGAGAGAAAAAAATAAACTTGGCTTTAAATATGTGTTATGCCTCTAACAGCTGTAATGACCAAAACATATATTCTGCTCACTCTCACCCATCACTGCTTTGCATTGTGAATCCAAATTTAATGTACTGGGTCGTATTTCCTCACCACAGGCTTTGGAGCTTCAACTGGCGCATGGTTGTCTTCCACATCACTTTTCTGTTTCAAAAACCAGTTTATTTTGTGTCACTGCATCTGGTGTGGTGAGATTCAAACGTAACTGGTCATTGAAATTATGCTTTGTTTGAATTACTATGTTTACTAGAAATAAAAATAACTAGCATAACTAGCTTTGTTAATTACCCAAAAAGTATTTGAATTTGATCTAACCTTTTGGCAGTATCTCTAAGGCCCACTAGATGGTGATCTGAGGCCCACATGTGGGCCCAGGCCCAGTGGTTGAGAGTAGATGCACTGATCTATCAAATGGTCATCTGTGTGTTGTTGAGTTACAGCACTTCGCAATGCTTGGGTGAAATCAGGACAGGACTTCAGTGCAGCAAGCAGTCCCCAGCCTTTGTTCTGCATTTTTTGTTTTGTGGAAAACAAAAGAACAAAAATAATTTTTTTTTTAAAACCATAATAAAGCATTCCAATGCAGAAATAATGTTGGAGAAATAAAATGATGACACAGAGGCCAGATTAATTTAAATGTTTTACATAAAATACCTTAAACTGAATTTGTTTTATCATCATAGTTCCATTCACCAGTCAAGGATATGTGTTCCGCCTGTTTGACACCTGTCTATCCAATGGAAAAAATGGTGGCCAATAAACTTATCCTGCACAGCAACTGTTTCTGCTGTAAACATTGTAAGAAGAAACTCAGGTGAGATATTTTCCACAGTATGATAAAGTTACTGAGATCAATTGTTGTAAAATGAATACGACATGAATTGAATGAAAATTCTAACATGAATGAGCTAAAACACTGTAAAAACTAGAAATTACTCTGACTATTGCAAATCTCCAATGCATTGAAATCATCTGCAGCTGATCTAGCACAAATAAATCTTATAATAAATTAAATCTGATTTTACTTTTATCCTTATATTATAAAATACGTTGTTTTACTTTATTGCAGCATCCACAACTATGCATCTCTTTATGGAGAGTTCTACTGCATTTCTCACTACCAACAGCTTTTTAAAAGAACAGGAAATTATGATGAAGGATTTGGGCACAAGCAACATAAAGACCGCTGGCTTCAGAAAAATACAGTCATAGATGAGCCAGACGCTGCGTCCACTCCCAAAATGACAAAAAGCAATTCAAACGCGTCTGATGGATCCAGAGAGTCCTCTGCTGGTGTGTATGTTAAAAATGTGTCTGCAAGAGAAATGGTATACAACAGTGGTGCTGATGTTAAGGGCAAACTAAAAATGAGCTGGCCACCAGAGAAGAAGAGTCCTGGGTTTTATCCAGCACAGCGGACACATGTGAAAAATAAGATATCTGACATTGGCAGAGCATCGACTGCAGAGCATCACAAAAGTGACAACAACCAAATAAAGATCAACCATGGTGGAGAAATGAAGGATAAAGGAAAGACATTGTCAAGCTCCTTCATTTCAGGGGTCAACGAGCAATCTAAGACAACAGTTTATACCTCAGGTGAGAAGTTGCCATCAGAGCAAACAAAATTCAGGAGTGATCCAACCAAAGACAGCATCTCCTCGACAGGACTTAACTTTTCTCTGCCCTCTGTAGGAAAGGGCAATCCTGTCACAAAACAGAAATCTGGAGAGAAAAATATGGCACACACTTCAAAAACAAACAATCAAACATCTAACAGGCTGGACGCTTATCCGAATAAAGCTAAGAAGTCTGTACGATTTGCTCCAAATGTTGATGTTGCTCAGTATGACCTGTCCTCTCAACTGACCACGGAAGCCAAAAATGAAGAGCACAGTGCGCAGCTTTCAAACCAAACTGAACAGAGCAAAGGGAATAAATCCAAGGATACAGAAGATGGCAGTGATCAAAAGAACGTTGATCAATTGTCATTTGAGTTCAGCAGAGAACAAGAAAGTGAGGCACACCTTGAAATCCCTGAATATAAATGCTATGGAGAAACAAGCAGTACTTTGAAAGAGAGAAAGCCTGTTGTTGAAGTGGAGAGCAGTCAAGAGGTCCCACAGACTGATATAACAGTTCTGAATGGACTTGTAGTCAAGGTTGAGGAATCACTTGATACTCAGAGTTTCACTGAAACCTTTAATTCACCTCAAGAGGATGTGAAACACCAAGAGCCATCTGAGGTATCGCATGTCATTCCAAGAAACTCCGTCAACCACTGTGAATCAGAAAGTCCAAGCACTCTGCACAGTCCGGCGGAACATATGCATGGAGAGGAGGCTGGTCTTGAGAGGAATAAAAATCAATTTGAAAAGGGTGAGTCAGCCAATGACAAGGAAAATGTCAGAGGTCAGAAGAAGCCTGTTTTGAGAACAAATTCTCTGATGGGCTCTGCAAAACCGGCTGAAAAGACAAAAGTCAAACTGGGATCCTGGTCCAAAGGAAAGAGTCCTTTGTCAAAGCTCTTCACATCAGGTGGAAATGACAAGACAAACAAGGCTGGACCAAGAGATGTCAAACCTAGCGGTGGCCTCTTAGGAAGACTGTTTCACTCATCCTCGGAAAAGGCTGAGGACGTCACACAATCAGCTGCGCGAGATGAAAGTAATGACAAAACACATGATGATGACAAAAAGACAGAAGAGGTAAAGGAGGCCGTTACAAAAGAGGTACAAAAGGAGAGCAATGTGTCTCAAGTACCACCTCAGGATCAAGAGGCTGGAGAGCATGTAAAGGGACAGTCTGTTCTTGCGGAGCCCAACACAATGGAGAGTAGCATAAGTGGGGCTTTCAGCAAATCCACAGAGCCATCCAACCTTCACAAGACTTCAACAAGGGAAACAGGAGATGACCAAACAGCTCCAGAACAAACTGATGATCATGAATCTGATTTGCAAAGCAGTGAGTCTACAGGCCTTTCTGCAACTGATCCTGGAAAAGCTAAGTCTAAAGATCTCCCGAGTACTGTGGAGTCAGTGAGTCAAGCATCGGAGGAGTCAATCAATCAGTTAGTAGCTGAGAGAAGTGGTGATGACATTTTAAGTGCTCCATTTAATGATGATTTTTTTGGGGACAGTGTCAGTTCAGCCCCCGATGACCTGTTAGCCATTCAGATAAATACTGACGAATCTGCTCAAAAGCCAAATGAAGTGCTTGATGCATCAGACAAAAGTGGAAGAGACCTGTTCGGTGGAGCGCTTCTTGATCTCAACCGTGAAGGTCCTCAAGATTCCTCTAATCCAATCAGCCCCAGTGATACATTTTTGTCTTCTTTCGTTGACGCAGCTTGGCCCGAAGCTGCTTCCACCGATACTTTCCGCCAGCTTGACTCTCACCTTATATCGGCTGAGAACGACGTGATGCTCGGCTTGACAGATCAGCTTATTGTCCCGACTTCAGCACCCGTAAACCCAGATGAAGCTCAAACCTCAAGTCCTTCCGGTACAAACAGCCAGACAAGAGAGCAGGATGCAGACTTTGACATTTTTGGCTCAAACGGCACTCTGTTCACTCAGCCACCTGATGTGAAAGTGCCTCATCAAGGAGGAGCTTTTGCTTCTTCAAACCAACCGTCCGACTTTCCGGATGACATCTTCGGAGTTAGTAATGTGTTTACGTTGCTGCCATCCACCCCAGCCACCTCTAACTCCCTGAATGATTTGCTTGGTTCAGATACATCTTCTACTGCCGCTGCTTCAGCTCAGCCTGGTCTTTTTGCTGATGACATCTTTGCATCAGAACTACAGCTGCTGCCCGTGTCTGAGCCAAGTGATGTCAATTTATTTGTGGACAGTCTTTTAGTGTCTGATAACAACAGCACTGAGCAAACATCTGAAAGCACTGTCACAAACAGTAGCTGGATGGATGATTTGCTCGGGTAAAAGCAAGAGTTTACATGATGTTATACACATCGTTGGAAAGTACCCAAAAAAAATATATAGAGATGTTTTTTTTAAAGCAATTTGTTTTAACTGTATGGATATGATAACCACTTTACATTAAATTAGTTTTAGAAAAGCACAAGGAATATTGATTTAATTTACCTTTGCCTTTAATAACAAATCTGTATCAAACACAATCTTTAAAATACATTTTATTTCAATTTTGTGTGGTAAATACAGTATGTGTCTTTACATTACAGCTGGAAAATAAATGCAATTGATGACATAGATGTGATTTTTTTTCAAAGAGAAGTAAAAGATGTGACATTTTTAGAATAACAGTTTTAAAGTGATTCCACATGAATGAATAGTTAATAAAGAGTCAAGACTGTAAAATGGCTTTATGAATTCTGGAAAATAAAATTGTACATATTCTGATATGAAATGCTGTGTCCTACTGATGATCAATCTGGAATAAAATGTCGACTTTAAAGCACTGAGGGAGTTTTGAAAGTTTAACTAAATTAAATTGCCAGACAGCATCTCATATACTAAATTCCAGGGCAACCCTTTATTTTATTAAAAAACCCTGGGCTCTCTACTGGACTCAATCCTTGTCTGAGTAAACATGCAAGTTTCCTTTCTCTATGTACATTAATTGCAGTACCTTTAGTTATTTAAACTGATAAACATTGTGTTAATTCTAGTCTGTTAAAAAGTATAAATGTGTGCATGGTATACCTTGTGTATATATTTCGGTTTAGATGAAAACCAACATAGATTGTGCCAGCCTCATCTGCCCTGCACATGTCTACAATAAATCAGTTGAAGTGGATTTTCCTGGTGTATCATTGTGCCTGGCCGCATATCCATAGTGTTTGTCAAATAACCTGGTAATCAGCACAACCTCATGCAGTCCGAAATGGTGAATATTCTACATCAGAATGTGAACTGATCTGGTGAACAGGTGGCCTAGCTCTGCCCAAAAGTAACAGAATCCACCCACCAGCACCTCGCAAGTTCAATAGTTAACACATTATAAAAGCGCTGGAGATTTTACCAGGGGGCTATGTGCTAGACGTTGTCTGGGATGGGAACAATTTATTGGTTTCACATTAATCATTTTTTAACTGAGAACTTTTTGCGAGCTCTAGAGGGTGCTGTTACATTTTGACAGAGCAGGCTGTTTCCCCCCCTTTCCAGTCTTTGTGCTAAGTTAAGCTAAGCAGCTGGTGGTGTCTTCATATTCACCGTACGGACAGGAAAGTGGTTTCAATTTTGTCATATAACTCTTGGCAAGAACAAGTATAAACTATATCTTTAACTTCCAATTAATTTCTTGTCAAGTCTTAGCTTTAGCGAAAGAATTAGCTTGAGCAATGTATATATTTTTTTAATAAGGCTATACGTATGTTTCTACAATTATAAGGGAAATGACTATAGACATTCTTAATGCATAAATTATGAACATTTGATTATTATCGTGTGTTAAGCGTAAAAATCACTAAAAACAATGTAGCTCATTATTAACAGATTAATTACAACTCGGTTATTTACAAATGAAGCAGAGCAATAAAAACAAAATTACATGGCAAGAGACCTTTGTGTGTACACCACTTTATAACTTTTACAGCTGCTTTTGGTGTGTTTATATGATGTGAAGATATGACGTGCAGTTTGAAGTAAATGCATTCTAGGTTTTAAACACATTTACATCTTGGTTGATTTTGGACTTGAACAACTGGCTGTGTTTGTGGAGGTCCCGTCTCTGAAAGTCAAAGGAGAGATGAGTGATATCAGGGAGCAAATGATAAAATGTGAGAGATCAATTTGTCTAATGACATGTCATGATGGAACATATTTGCGATAGTTAGCTGTTGAACTCGGCCTCATCGACTGACTCAGGAAGCTCTTTTCTCCTGGTCTCAGGAAGCATGAAACAGAGAGCTCCACTGAGGAGAATTAAGCTGCTGAAGACTATGGTGGGTATGGCCCAGTGGTACATGGCCAAGATGTTGAGCAGAGGAGCCAGTAATCCACCTACTCTTCCTGATATGGATCCTAAAGCTGTGGCTGTTTGTCTGAAAGGGGAAGGAAGAGTGGAAAAATAGAAGACATTTACACATTTGGATCAAATAGCAAAATGTCATTTAGAACTAGAGGGGTAAGACTATACAGTGACTAACGCGCTGATGTGGTTTTTATGTTTGTAGTGTTCAAAATGTGAGCTACAGGGCAAAATACAAAACTGGTACCATCTGCTTTCTTTGAGAAATGAGTGGTCAGATTTAACATGGAGTCGAATGGAGCAGTTGGTTGGAGTTCATGTCGCTCTGCGGCTCTTTGAGCCAAATGTGTAAATCCGTTGGATTCCAGAGACACTTCACTGAGACCAGCACCAAATTTACAATCTTTTTGGAAAAATATGTTCCCAGAATACTTTTCATGGTTGCTCCACTCTGACCGTGATGTCATCACTCTAACACTTAACGAGCCGTGCAATACACACCCATTATAAAATCTGAAACGGACCCAAAATTTTCCTGAAACTTAATCTGTGACTTCATGAAAACTGTGCTAGCTATCAAAATGCCCATTTGGCTCAATAAAGTTCAGCATTTTGTCAACGTTTTAAACTTTGAATCATTTTTCTACGTTAAAGTATGGCTAGTCAATGCGGGCCCAAAGTTAAGTGGTTATTTTGCTCTCTTCACGCCAAAACCCCATTCAAGTAAATCAGGCTGCACGTTTTGATGTATTTTTCCGCATTTTTTCTGCGACGAGAAACGCGGCAAACTTTTGTACTTTCGCCCAGAAGAATATGATTAAGCCTGCAGGATCATAGTCAGTGTGCTTTTGCACAGGTATTTTTACTGCCTTTGTGCTACAAAGCCACACCGAATGAGTGAGGAGACAGAGGACAGTAAAAAGGCAATAAAAGCTTGTTTGCAAGAGGTCCTTGAGCATACAGCCATAAGTAGGCACCCTAAATATTAGGAAATTTGCTACAGCAGAATGCGAGATTAGCTGTGGACAGACACAGCGGTGCACATTTACCCACAACCTCAACTTTGAAACGGCCAGAGGGGCTCTAAATAAAGACCTAAGGCCATTGGACGCCATTTAGTACATCTTAAATGCTGTTTCACATGAAGCCTGTGAACACCTACCTAACAGATGTTGGAAACAGCTCCTGAACAAAAACATTACATGTAGTAATACTGGAGAGCAGGAAAAAACGTGCCACAACAGCTAAGGACATAATGGCAATGGCATATCCTGAAAAAAAGAAACGTACAAAAACAAAAGTTGAGAACAGACACACAGGACAAAAACACAAAGCTATCATTTTGCTTAAAAATTGTAAAGGGGATTACCTTGAACAGCCAGGATAAGTATGCAAGAGAGTCCTCCTGTCAGAAGTGTTGCTACAAATATTTTCTTTCTGCCAAAAACCTCCAGCAGCCACATACACAGAGTTTGAGCTGGTATTTCAATAGCACCAAACAAGAACTGTGTCAGAAAGATACTGAAGCCGAGGTTTCCCATATTGAAGTACAAGTAGTAGATGGAAAGGCTCAGTGAAAACCTGAGTTTGAAGACAGGAAGAAACACATTAGTCTTGTCCTAAATAGCATTATTAACATCTTAGTCTCAATCGCAGCATCAAATGACCTCCCAACTAACCACTTTGGCTGTCCGAACATGACCAATGTGTGGCTTAATCAGCACATTTTCCATATTAAGGTACAGTTTGCCCCTGCTGTTCCTCAAATGGCCACTTGGGGCTGGCTCCAAAAGTAAAAAGTCAATCTTCATAGACCCCCATGATAAATTGCCCACTTTATAGCTGTTTACAGCCTGGTACAAAAAACATTTTTGGTCCCTTGAGCTAATTTCCATGTTTATGACTATATGTAGAGTGATCTTACTTTTATTAAAGTTAAAAACATTTTTTTATTAAAGATTAAAGTAATGTATTTTTAAGACGTTAGTGGAGCTCATGGAAATTTCCACTCACCATGCCAATGTTATGATGAAGATATATTTAGTCAGTACAGGTAATCTGAAAATAACTTTAATGCCTCCTTTGTTCCCAACCTCTTTCACAGCAATCTGTAACAAAAAGTCTTTAGTAAAACTAAAATTTATTTTCATATCAAGACATATTAATAGTTTACTGCGATTCGTAAAAAGCAGTAACAAATACGTTTAAGCAGCATAAATTTTTACCCAAAACTATGGATAATGGGGGAAAAAAAGGAAATGTGAGGGGTCAGTACATTGTTTAGAAGAGAGTGTGGAACAGTGCGTTTGTTGATGGCGGCCGCCTTGACGATCAGCTGTTTGGCCTCTTCTGTCCTTCCTCTGCTTAACAACCATCTGGCTGACTCTGGAATGAACCTCAAAGAAACAGAGAAAGTGACAGTTCAAATAGTCAATCATTTACAAATGAAAATATAAAAGGCAATAAAAAATAGTTGATGCACACCATATGTAGAAAACAACCACAAGCATTGGAGATGCGGTGATTAGTTGAGCCAGTCTCCAGTCTCTGATGAAATAGATCAGACCAGCGACGACGCACTGTCCAACTGCATCAAATAACTGAGTCACACATGCTCCCCACGATCTTTTGGACGGCCCGATCCACTCAGTGGCTGCAATCAGGAAGATATACAAGTTTTTTAAGTTACCAGTTTTGACTGGGATTGTTTTAGTTTTCAACAAACAAAAACAAATGCTAGAAGTATAACTTGAAAGATGCTATAATGCCATACACAACTTATAGGAACATTAACTGACATTGTAACAGCAACAAACCAAATGGTGGTCAATGATAATATATTTTGTTCTTCTCATAATTTACTTCTATAGATCATTTGATTAATCAATATTTCTAATAATATAATTGCCATCAATTTGCTATTACGCAAGTGTCTTCAATAAGTTTTATTGTCTAAAGTCCCATGATAGTTTGATTTGGAAAATAAAAATCAATGTCACATGTGATGTAAAATGATACCTGCACATAGTTCATACCCAGTATAATGCAGTTGATTCGATAGCCTCCCCCTGCAACTCCCACCATGAACATGGATGCTAAGTATAAGTAGACATTGGGGGATAGTGCTATTGTTACAGTAAATATGAACAATAGAACTGCTGTAATTTGAGTTGCTCGTTTGCGACCAAATCTGCAACAGAAAGACATGAACAAAACGATACAGTTTAGAAGAAATGACCAGCTTCTCTTATGGTCAAAGCACAGAAGAAAAATAAATAATGGTGCTAATTGGAAGAAAGACTGCAATAGCTACAATGCACCTAATTTCATCTCATCTACAAATTAACTAAATAGTTTATTTAGTGAACAATAGATGTTTAATATGGACACATAAGGAATATGAATCAACACTAGAAATGCCAAGTATGATGGAAAGCTAGTCAGAACTAAATATGACATTCAGTACATCTCAGCAGTATACAACAATAATTCCTAATAACGCAATTAATTAAATTAACATGACCTGGATAAGCAGTATAAAATGGATGGATGGATTAACCAATACAAATGACTCACGCTAACTTAATTCAGGATTGGGATTATTTGCTGTGTATTTGTTTGTTTATGTTTGTTACCCATGTTAAGCAATAAAAAAAGTTGGTAATAAGCAAAAAGGTTAGACATTCACGACCTTTTTGTTAGAAAACTAAATTCAAGACATGCCGATACCCTGCTAGTATCTAGTTTATTGTTGGAAACTAATTGCATCTTCTTTCTAAATTGTAAAAATTAATATTTATGAATGGGAGCTGTGTGTGGGGTTGTTTTTTACTGCATGAAATACACTTACGATTCAGCAAAAGGTCCAAATATAACAGAACCAACAAGAACACCGGCCATGACCACTGCTTGTATCACTTCCACAAAGTTAGCTTTGTCACAAACTAGATCAAACTGCAAAGAAAAAAACATTTAATGAAGGAATTTTATGACGGTAATTTCTTCAGTTTCTACACTCATTACTTACATCAGTGATTATGGTGGCATCATACGTCGTGTTGTAGTAAACCCATCCATTCCTGCACCCTGTGGTCTCATTGAGTCCGTACTCCCTGATGGCCCCGATGTCCCAGTCCACAGGGACAAACATCTGACACCTGCTGAAGGTCCCATCCTCCTCCCGGGGCAGAGTCAGGTTCAGCTGCTCATCTGTGGTCAGGTTGGAGTCAGCCTGAAGGATCCAGTCTGTGTTACAGTGTCGCTCTGGATCAGACTGGATAAAAAGAAAACTGCAAAATAAGATGGGTAAAAAGAAATTTGGGAAGGCTAACGCAATCAGAGTGAGCTTCTGGAAGAAGCCAAACTCTCCGATGGTCCTCAGAATCTCTCCAAAATCCACCATTTTCACACTGCAGATGATGTGTGAAACTCTGGTTGAATTTCGTATATAAGCTCAGGTTCAAATAAATGTTTCACCATCTGTAGTCAGTAATTAAATGGACCAAATGGTTGACCTGTTAACGCAAAAACTGTGAAAACCAGAATTTAAGAAATCATATTGTCACGGTTGTGTGTGTGTCTCTCCACCTGTGCCAAATCACCTACCCCTGGCTTTTCCCTCTGCAAACCCCACTCATCGCCACTCACCTGCCTTTGTAGGTATTTGTGTTTGTCTCCTGTAAGTTAATGGTCAGGATTTGGAGAAATAGTTCAACATTTTGGGAAACAATCACCTTTAATGCTTCCAAATGAATGTTGTATCTTGTTCATTTGATCCATGTTAATTTGTGACTTGCTAAACAAAATGTATAAGTATCATAAATGTTTGTTTGCCACAGAGCTTTTTAGTTTTTTTCAATAATCCAAAATCAAACATCAAAAAACACATTAGCTTTTTGTTGATGCTAATTTCTCGGGTTGGCCTCCAAAAAATACATCATCCTTGCATCCACACAAAACCAGAAGTAAACAATTTGTGGTTTAACAGAGGGATTTCATCCAGCACACAGGAACAGCACTGCTGAAGGTCCCATCCTCCTCCCGGGTCAGAGTCAGGTTCAGCTGCTCATCTGTGGTCAGGTTGGAGTCAGCCTGAAGGATCCAGTCTGTGTTACAGTGTCGCTCTGGATCAGACTGGATACAAAGAAAGCTTGCTAAGATAAAAGACTGAATGAAATTTGGAAAGCAAAGTGCAATCAGAGTGAGCTGCTGGAATAACCCAAATTCTCCAATGCTCCTCAGGATCTCTCCAAAAATCTGCCATGTTGGTATCAGATATATCTCACTTTGAAATGTGAGATATATCCATTAATCCATTAATGTTTAACCCAACTAACTTATTTTCAAGCACAAAGATTTATTATATTGACTGGTGGTCAACTAACCTGCACAGACATCGTTAAACTAATTCAAATTGGTAACTAAAGTGATATAAAACGATGCCGTGCACAATTGATGCAGGTGAAAGTAAATGATTTGACTACCCTCAGGAGCAGAGTGTTACTTGAAATTATCATTTTACTTTGAAAGCTGAACACATTAAAAGTTGAGCTTGTGCCATGTATGGCCATTGCAGCCAAAAGGTTAGCAATCATATTGTGTACCGTGCATCCTGCTGGTCAGGAGAGAAAAAGTAGATGCGGATGATTGATATCATCATCATGTCATTTCCAGACCATTTAATTGTTTTAGGCTGCAACTAACTACGTGTACCTTGAAATACTTGTAGCAATCTCTATGGAATTAAATTTGGTTCAAATGATAAGCAATATATGAGGCCGAATTTTACAGTTTGTTTTGCCCAAACAAAGAAACACAAAGCAAGTCTGGTATAGACACTGGCACAACGGCGAGAATGGCAATAACAGTAAAGTAAAGTGGTGGTAAAAAAGTCTTGTAAATTATTGGAGAAATTCGTAGGTTTCTACTTAGCTAATGAGCAAGCCTTGCTTCTAGCAACTTCTAAAGTGGTACAGGAATGAGTCATAAAAACCGCAAATGAGTTACAGTTCTTTGCACTTCTGGTTCTCTTGTCTTGTAGTCGACAGGTTTTTGAATGGGTTTGTGTTAGATATCTAAAAAAGGTCTGTGGTAAACACAAGCTTAAGAGATTTTAACCTTTTTCTTTCTACGATATAAAATACGTAAGTAAATACCTCACTTGTGAATTTTAAAGCTTTTACGCGACTTAAAAATGTGGTTGCTGATAAATGAATAAATGAGACTACAAAGCATCGTCACAGCCCCTTTTGGTATACTCGCGCTCATGCAGTTAGTTTGAAGCTAACTTTTTACTTCTATTGAATGCATTTACCCTTCAAAACCATAAAAGTGGTGTTCATTTAGATCTTCATTTGTATAGATCATCTTGCTCAACAAAACAGTATCATACAGTATTTTTTTCAATAATTCCAAAATCGAATGTAAAAAATCCTATTCACTTTTTTAAACGCTAATTTTGGGCATTTACGGGCGGGTAAAATCTTCTGCACTGGCTGCAAACGTTCCTGGTCCTGTGGATGTGGGAGTGTGGCCAGGTGGCCATGTGGAATCTGGCGTGGCTGTTAGCCCAGATGAGTCCTTTTGTCTCAGAAGGTTTTGTAACACAGACTGGTAGTGACATTAAGGTGCCGTTAAGATTTTGAGGGATACGGGTGCTGTCAACTCCTATGTTCGGGAGTCTATTTTGTCGTTTTCAGATGAGACAGACACAGAGGATAAAATCCTGATGCGAGGAATGGGCTTGAGGGTGTTGCATGTCCCGATGCATATGAATCTAGACTGTGGCTTGGTGAAGGGCAAAGTGCCCGTTGGTGTGAGATGAGCGTTACCAGTGGAAGGGATTGACATCATTTTGGGCAACAACTTGGCTGGCAACCGTGTTTGGGCAAATGTGCCTTTTCCTCAGATAGTCACTTCAACGTTTTCCCCGCATGTGCGGTTACGTGGGTGATGAGTCGCGCTGAGTCAAAGGGGGTAGATGGGGACGTGGAGAAAAATTTTCTGCGTTTACCTGATTTTCCTTTGTCTGTGTCTCATAGTGATCTGCAGAGTGAACAGAGAGCGGATCCATGCTTGGAGGAGCTGTTTGGGTCAGTGCTGTCAGTTGGTGAGGTGAAACGTGTTTCCGGGGCCTACTTTCTTCAGGATGGTATTTTGGTGAGGAAGTGAGAGTCCCATGGTGAGGATTTTGTTGGGGATCCCATTTTTCAAGTCGTCCTTCCATCCAAGCTTCGTGGTCATGTGGTAAGACTTGCTCATGATGGGTCAGGGCATTTGGGTGTCAAGAAAACCGATGACCGGATTTTACGCCATTTCTGACTTAAAACCTAAAAGAGTTTATGAGGTACACATTGTACAATCAATACTTTAATGAACTTGAATAAGGCAAATTTTGTTAAACTAAATGCATGCAGTTACTTTATAGACATCATACCGTTTGCATCATGTTACAAAAATATTTTTCTTCTAGCCCAGTGGCTTTCCAGAGCGCTCTGTCCTGCGACACTTCCGTCTCAGGCTGCAGACAGCGTCTGTCATCCACGGAGAAGTGTTATAGGCAGCCTTGGTCCTTTCCTTAAGAGGTGCCTCTTTATCCAGCAATGTGGTGCAATGTTCATTAAAAGACTGTATTAAGGGTTCAACATCATTGTGATTTGTGTTAATATCACAGCAAAAGTGCATTGAGAACTGATCAGCTGTACTCTGAGTAACAATGCGGGAGTGGAATAACAACACGCTTTTGTTGGCAAGCAGTTTTCATCTAACCCCACTAAGAGAGGTCTACCACAAGGCCAATTCTTTAGACTAAGAAGAGCAACACCATTAAAGATGTTATGGACATGAAAGCCAGATTTGTCCAGCGAGGGTACCCTATTGAATGGAAAGTTCTTGATTACTTTAAACATCACTTAACCTATAACAAATCATTACTTCATTATTACCCAACGTTTCTATTTCTGTGTCTCCTCAAGTAAAGTGCACTATACCAAATTGCTACTGAGTTTGATTAGGAGTTGACCATTTGTTAACTCTTCGTTAACAAATGGTTTACTAGCAGTTTGTTCCTAATTTGTGCCTATACTCAAGATTGTGTGTACCTTATTGTAAAATGTTACCATAACATTTATTTTTTATTTTTTTATAACCTCTAGAGCCTTAGTTTAACCAGTGTCCCATTTTGGACTCACCTTCTCAACAAGTATATGTCAACACTATTTTTACCTTCGGATTAACTACAAGATTAAAATCAGCTCTGTTGCACAATGAATACATTTGCAAGTATTTTTTCTCAGTATTGAACTTGGTCCCACACAGATTAATAAAATATAAAGCAGAAATAGAAATAGAAATATCAAAGTAAACATCTCTGTAGGTGTGTTTACCATAACCGGCAGACCTGAAATTTGACTTTACTTGTATAGTTATGTCAACAGACCAGGTGCTATCTCAGTAGCATTTCAAATATTTCAAGTTGCTGTCCTCTCTTAAAAATGGACTGTTGTACTTTTACTACTTCAATAAAGTTCTTAGCAGCTGTTTGATTCACATAAAACATTTTGTATCATTTACCTCCTTGTAGAGAGTTTCCATTTAATTTGCAGACTTCTGCTCACCCCAAAAGGTGAATGGTATTTGGTTTGTGCCTCTCAAAAGGATAAAATAATTACTTTTAAGGAAATCAAAAACAGTATGTTTTTCTACAGGTACATTTTTCCACAATGTGCCTTTGGTTCAGCAAAACCCACGGACCACCAGTGTGAAGAGTTTTTATTGAGAGCTTTGTCAATTCAATCAAATATCAGTCAAAAGTAGATCTCAGATTCAATTCAATTCAATTCAATTTATTTTTGTATAGCCCAAAATCACAAATTACAAATTTGCCTCAGAGGGCTTTACAATATGTACACATTTGACATCCTCTTGTCCCGGGACCCTCACATCGGAACAGGAAAAACTCCCCCAAAAAACCCCTTTAACAGGGAGAAAAGAGGAAGAAACTTTAGGGAGAGCAACAGAGGAGGGATCTCTCTCCCAGGATGGACAGAAGTGCAATAGATGTCATGTGTAGAACAGGATAAGTGAATTACAACACATTCAATGTAATTACAAAACATTCAATGTATGACAGAACCACGCATCTGGAGGCAAGACCTGGTCCAGGTATAACCCGGATACACAGGAACCTGTGAGGCGAGAAAGCACAGAGACTCTGGTGAAGAAGCAGGTCAATAATGTGCATTAATGGTATCGGTACTATGAAATAGTAATTTGAGTAATAATAAAAGCGATATTAGCAGTTGGAGTCAGCAGGGCCATGGTTGGAGGAAGGACCAGGGTCCAGATGAAACCATGCTCCATGGTTATAGATCAGTTATTAATTTAAGTAACACACTACAGTACAAGGTAAAAACTGATGGAGTGACTGAAAATATAAAGTTTGTCCTGAGGCACAAGACAAAAGCCATTATGTCATTAAAAGTTTTAAAAATAATTTGTTACCTTGTGAGCATTAATGTCGTCTGTAACTTCCAGAGCAATCAGCTCATTCGATTTTGAGACATCGTATGTGCTTATTTGACCTGAAGGCAACACAACAAGAAAACCAATGCAGTGTCCAAAATGGAAAGCATGAAATACTTTAAGTTTCATGCCAATCTTCCGATTACAATTAGATATTTCTTGTGTGCACGTGGAAATTTGGTCGCTCTAAACTTTAGCATGCTAGCACTTGGTCCAAAGCAAAAGTCCAATGTAACATTTTTTTTTGTTTTTTACTGACTTTCTTGCTCCACAGGAGATGAATCGTCCAAATTTGGATTGCTACATGCAGGTTTTGACCCCCAAAATCAGTATTCCTCTAGAACAAATGACAGAATCCCTGCGATCTTTACTGTACTTTGAGATTAATGCTAGCATGGCATGCTAACGTAAGAACTCTTAACTTGCTAAAATACTATGTCACCATACACAGTGGAGGCATGTAACTGTTAACATGTCGAAAAACTACATAATAAATACCAGCATGTCTCAACATCCATTAGTTGGTAAAATGTGTGTTAACATGCTAGAGTTAGCATGTTAGCATTCAGCTCCAGTTAAAGCTCAAGCACAGATTAGAGTGGTAAAATTTGAGTCCAGCTAATGCTGCTGTTAGCACGTTAGCATTCAGCTTGGATTGGTAAAAGTCCAGTGTTTAGCTCCACTCGTTCTCAACACACATTGGACTGTTTGAGTTTTATTCAGTGATGAATGGCAACCAGCAAGATTATTCTCAGTGTTTTTAGCAGTCTTAGGCTACATCCACACTAATACGTTTTTGCTTTAAAACGGAGTTTTAAAACAAACGATCTCCATCCACACTCCATTCAGCTTCGTTTTCGAGATGATCTCCGTCCAGACTAAAACGCCTGAAAACGAATATCACGTGACTATTCACGTGCACTAGGCATGCGGGTGGGTGCCGTGTAAACAGGAAGTAAATTGGTTGCTTAAAAATATACGACAGAGTAATAAAGTCTTTAAGAATGAAAGGTCGTATTTGATACTTAAGATCTTCTCTAAAATCTTCCTCTATAAACTCAAACAGACAAATTTCGTGGAAAGTTTTAGATGTTTTATTTTTCAGACTTAGTTACAGCGCTGCGGGTCTTGCTCTATCTCTCTCTCTCACTCACATCAAATTTACTTTAAAATCAACACTTACACATAAAGGTTTACTAGATTATGGGTCCATAAATGTGGTCAACACACATCTCTCACTCGTTCCCTCTCAATTTCGTTGTCTGTTCTCACTCGTAGCTCTGCTGGTGGCTGAAGTCTGTCGTACTGGAGAGCAATTCATGTTTTGTTCCTTTATAGTTTATCTGCAGACTTCACAATTGTTGTGCAGAACAAAATAAGCATTAATAAGGAAAGGAAAGTCCGCCGTTTTGTGTCCATCGTCCTCCCTAAAGCCGCTAACTGTGACTTCAGACGTCCACTGTTGCGCTGGTCACGCCGCTCACTAATCGCTCCATTAATTAACAGCTGCTTCCTCTGCAAAAAGGCAGACTTTAACTGGACAACAGCTGCTAGTAAAGACAAAGTCAGCAACACCTGTAATCAGTTGAATTAACCTGGTAGTCGATCAATAATCAATGTTGTTTGTGAGCTTCCGGGAAAGGGTCACGTGATAGGTGCGTGACGAATGTGGGAAGGACACGTCGTGACTGCTAAGAAGCAATCAAGTAGCGAATGCGGGTGTGGGCGTCATCGTTTCCAAACGTATCCGTTTTCACCCATCCAGACTACAGACGGGTGGACATGTTTTGTGCAGGCTTGTTTGATTCACTTTGGTTCTTCAGGGTGCTGTGGGAGAAATGAATACACAGAGTATGTTGCTTAAGTCGGATTGCTTTTTGTTACATGTTTTTATTCCATTTATTTCGGTCAAATCTTTTTGTTAACAAAACTACAGAAACAAAATGAGTAGTCACTTCTTGAGCTCAAATGGAAAAGGGTTTTCATATTTGATTGTGCGCAGTACTTAGAATTGATTAAAAGTAGCTATGTTGTAATTTGGAGATGCTAATAGTCCGTTCTTCATAATGAAACAAAATTTTAATCTTAGAGTAAAATTATGTTATGTTATTTTCAACATCTTTACCGAAAATGTTGTCTTGTCTTTATACCAATAACTGGATTAATTCAAATAAAGTTTTTCCTGCAAAACCACTGAAGCAAACACAATAAATAGTCAAAGTGTCCTTGATAATGATACATGATACTGAACCCCAATTTGCTCCTGAAGGCCGCAGTTGTTATACTGTACATTTCGCTAACAAGGACAGGTGTTCGATGTGCAGAGTCCTGGCCTGCGGCTTGCTTTACCTGTTGCCCTCGGCCTCATCGGTTGAATCAGGAAGCTCTCTTCTCCTGGTCTCCGGGAGCACGAAGCTCAGAGCTCCACTGATCAGTGTCAGGCTGCTGAAAACTACGGTGGGTATGGACCAGTGGTACACGGCCAACATGTTGAGCAACGGGGCCAGCAAGCCACCAACTCTGCTTGCAGTGGAGCCCAAACCAGAGGCTGTTTGTCTGAAACAGAGACATACAGAGCTCAGACGTGCACCGCTTTTTAATTTAAAGTATTCCATCGTGACACCGTATTGTACTAAACTTGATTAAATCTCATAAAGCTTCCTAAATAAGTTTTTTAAGTGCAGTACAAATAATACAATTGTGGTTTTATTGCCTTTAATCTGTGCATTTCTTTTGGATAGAAGCATTCAACCTGTCCAACATTAGTTGACTAAAAAGAACAGTAACACCATTTAGTATCTGCAAGACTTAATTTGTTCTGCGTATGTTAAACCAATTTGACTGCAACAGTTAGCACTTTAAAAAAAGCACGTCAGTGAATACTGAAGCTAGTGTCCCATAAGAGAAAATGGTTCTTGACAGCTGCTGGGCTGACCCACATATCATCATAATGTTCACCTTCCTCAACTAAAAACAGGTCAAAACCAAGTAGTAACCAAGTAACCAAGTCTAATATATAACCCTGGCTGGACAATTTATTCTCAAAGACAACTAAACAAATAGAAGACAAGCCAACAGTAAACATACTGGTGTCCTTTAATTGTGCACAAACAATCAAAGGCAGGTGCTATATTCCTATTGTACTTTTGCACAATGCGTCATACTACAGTGAGATGGAGAGACTCAGATGGAGATGGCTTACCGAAAAGATGTGGGGAACAGCTCCTGAATATACACATTGCATATGGATCCTGCCCAGTTTATGAAAAAACGCCCTGAGATTGCCAAGGTGGTAACAGCAACAGCATCATCTTGAACAGAATAACACAGTGTCAGACACAAAAACTACTGTCGAACAAGCGGCCATAATGGAGACTCTGTGAGGTTGTTCATAGAATGAAGCAATCAATCCAACATTGTTGAGATTTGACTCAAGTTAGGGGATCATTAACATCAGTATCATGAATATCTGTAGTAATTTTGATTGCAACCCAGGTGGACCCAGGTGGTGCCCTGACTAACAGCCAGAGAAACACTACCTGAAGTGCGTTACCTTGGGGAACAGCTAGGATTAAGATGCACAAGAATCCCCCAACCAGAAGAGTTGACATCAATGACACTTTTCTCCCCACTGCCTCCAACAGCCAGATGCAAAGTACATGCGCTGGTAGTTCACTCAGACCAAACATAAGCTGTGTCAGGAAGATGTTCAAGCCAAAATTTCCCACATTGAATGAAAGGCAGTAGTAGGTAACATTCAATGAGAACCTGAAGGTTTACAAAAACACAACAAGTGTTAAACAGTTTGAATTATGAATTGTGAAATGTGTTATTACTTGAGCAATGTCAATGCATCATTTGTAGGCTAAGTAGAGTTGTTATGGGTATCATGAAATGTAACTTACCATGCTAATGTTACGGCTAAGAAATACTTCCTAAGCACAGATGATTGGATAAGTATTATTATGCCTCTCTTTTTCTCAGTTTCTTTCTTAACAATCTGTAATACACAAGGGGTGGACACAATATCACGCTAATGTTTGCTTGTGTTAGCAAACCGTGTCATCCAACAGCCTGGCAAAGCGTACTCAGTTTTTGTTCACACTGTGTCAGACAGGTGATAAACTCTTATATTGTTAACTCTTCGTGTGAGTCGTTGTGTTATTTCATCCTAAACGGTTTACTGCAAATCAGCACGGACCAATTCACTGCAGTGTTTACAAGCCATTATAATCCAATACAACTTTTTCCTCGAAAGTTAACAAGGCGTTAAGTGAAGATCTTTCTGACACTGTTCAGAGACAGATACTATTCATTGAATTGTAGACACTTTGTCATGGAATAGTGAATTCCCCATAATGTGTTTGCTATTACCAGTGTATATAATATTGCATTTAAGTTATGATATAGTGGCATAAAGAATATTATTTTTGTGTAGGATCAGTACCTTTTCCATCAGAGACTCTGGAACAGTGCGTTTGTTGATGGCTGCCACTTTGGTAATCAGCTGTTTAGCCTCTTCTGTCCTTCCTCTGTCCAACAACCACCTGGCTGACTCTGGAATAAACCTGTCAGGAACAAGGACAGTGACACTTATCAGTGATCTGTAGTTCACCTTTAAAACAAAAAAGGTTAATAAAAAAAGAATAATGTGCACACCATATGTAACTCACAACAACTGCAAACAGAGATGCTGTGATTAGTTGAGCCAGTCTCCAGTCTCTGATGAAATAGATCAGACCAGCGAGGACGGCTTGTCCAACTGCACCAAATAGCTGAGTCACACATGCTCCCCACGATCTTTTGGACGGCCCGATCCACTCAGTGGCTAAACAGGAAATCAGTGACAGTTACACTGGAGTTCATTGTGCTAACATCACCACCCCTCCCAAGAATTATGGAGCCCCAAAACTGACAACATGTTGTAAATGGTTATTAGACAAGTTTCTAAAAAAATAACTGAATACATCAATAAATAATTATCTACACAATTAAAATGGAGCGTAAAGAGAAATATAATTGCTAGTTGATCAAAATCCATTAGTCGATTAAAAGACGTGGTCATTAAATGAAGACAAGAGACATGCACTTGAAGATATAAAGAAAGATTTCTGTGAACTTCTAAGTAGCTAGCTAACTTTGTTAGCGTTATTTTGATGACAAAAATGCATTAGCTCCTGCTACGATGCTACAGCAGTATGCAGTTCAGTAGAGGATTAACAGTATCTCCTCTGGCTCTAGTAGTTTTATGGTGAAAGGTAGCTTTACATGCACTGTCTAACAATGTTATTATTCATGTATTCAGTTACACCTTTGAAATGTTTAATGACCTATGACTACATTTTGTCAGTTTTGAAACTCCATAAAGAATCCCTTTGTTGTAAGTAAGCTATCTTTCACTGCGGTTATACTGGGATGAAAACAATGGTGAGTTTATTTGCATTATAAATGAAGAGTTAAATGCTTGGTTTAACAAAAACTGACCCAAAAGTATTTTTTTCAAATGACGGAGTGACCTATAGCTCACCCAATATGACGGCGTTCAGTCGAAAACCTCCATAGCCAATTCCCGCCACGAACTGGGATGCCAAATATAAATAGAAGTTGGGACATAATCCAGTTGTTAGAGTAAATATCAGCAACAAAATGAGTGAAATCTGAGCTGCCCATTTACGACCGAACCTGGAAAAGATAAAAACCTAGTGTCAGCATATGTGGTATAAAAACTCTTTTTTTTTTTTTTTTAAACAGAGTCAACAATACATATTCTGTACTACGTCTAGTACACTTACGATTCAGCAAAAGGTCCAAATAAGACACAACCAATAAGAATGCCAGCCATCAACACTGCTTGTGCCACTTCCAACAAATTAGCCTGGTCACAAACTAGATCAAACTGTAGAAAAAGCAAACAAAATGACTAAAAATGTTAATTTCATCAGGATTATTTAACATGTATATTATAAATGACTATAAGACAGACCTATGACTTACATCGGTGACTATGGTGGCATCATAGAGCGTGTTGTAGTAAACCCATCCATTCCTGCACCTTGTGGTCTCATTGAGTCCGTACTCCGTGATGGCCCCGATGTTCCAGTCCATGGGGACAAACATCTGACACCTGCTGAAGGTCCCATCCTCCTCCCGGGGCAGAGTCAGGTTCAGCTGCTCATCTGTGGTCAGGTTGGAGTCAGCCTGAAGGATCCAGTCTGTGTTACAGTGTCGCTCTGGATCAGACTGGATAAAAAATACACTGGCAAAGAGAAAAGGCAGAATAACATTTGGGAAGCAAAGAGCAAAAATAGTGATCTTCTGAAATAATCCAAACTCTCCTATACTCTTGAGAATCTGTCCGAAATCGGCCATGTTCAGGGAAGCGGTTTTCAGTTAGATGTCGCTGCACGATGACCTTTAAAGAATGTCCATTAATGTTTAAACCCTGGACTATGTTTCCGGAGGGATGAGACAGCATTTATCTGAAGCCTTCAGTAAAATTTACAAGATTTTATGTTAGGGTGTCTTACCTCACTATAATCTATTTCCAGTGAGCTGCTAATAAAAACCCAATGCCACTCTGCTGCTTGTCTGAAGATTTATTTGCAGAGTGTACTATAACTTCGCTTATCTCTCGCAGAAAGTGCTGTTGATCTTTCACCAACTTTTACAACATGCTGACTCGTCAAACCTCTCCGACACTCTTACCTGAAAGATAAACCTGTTACATAATGTGGAGTCATCACAACTTTGGCAACAAACAGCTAAGCTGAATCAAATAGAGAGCATCATTTTCTAACAGTAAGAGACTATGACGCCCCGAAGCAGAATTGATAGAATGTTTATGAAGAAGTCAAACACTAAAGTTGTGTTCGCACATTTGTATATAAGAGAAGACAGTTGCGGTGAGATCACATTACTCAGTGCTCAAAAGAAACCAAAATATCAAAAAGTAACGACAGCCAATGACCTCCGCAGCCCTCTGTGCGTTTAATAACTTGTTGTAAGAACAGAAAAACATAATCCAGCAACACAAAGTTCGGTTTTCTATTTTATTTATTATCTCTCTATGTTAAATACAATACAGTTATCTCTAGGCCTTTCAAAACATTCAGATGAAACCGTCTGAGGAGAAAATTACATTTCAGTTGAACTTCTCACATTCACACACCCTGTGTAAAAGGGTCAAAAGTCGATTTTGCTTTGTACTAAGGGGTCATGTGTAAAAAAAAAAAAGAAAGAAAGAAAAACTGCTCTGAGGGATTTGATCTCAGGTGAGATATGATGTAGCTGTAGCTTTACACACAGTTATTCTACTGGAAAAACAATATATTGCATTCTGGTGTAGTCGGTCACATGTCTGCTGAATGTGAAACTCAACTGCATGTTAGCTCACATGTAAATTTGTAACTTAGTGATTTTTGTTTTTGTTTTTGCTGCTGTGCATGATCTGGGTTCCTCATTCCTTCTTGCTAAGCTATTTTTCTTAACAACAGCCGTTTAGCTGGCCACTTCTAGAACAGTAAAACAGCAACAGACAGAAATGACAGCAATAAAGACACATGATTGAGTCAGACGCTGTACATGAGCAAACACACTGGGTGACTCAGCAACACTGACAGCAAAGTCGGGTCCAAATAAAAATATTCGACTCAACATTATATAGCTAGCTCATGCTATAACAACAACATCTGTAAAAATACGGTATTCCAACTAGAGTTTGGTGGATTTTTTGCTGTTGTGTTCGACCATGTTGGAGTCACTTCCTGTGTTCTCGTTGGTCATGTTCCTAGAAACAAAAGGAAGACAACGTTTAGACTGCAGAGTTCTGACCTTTACCTGTCCGACTTTTTGTAAAAAAGTTATCTTTAACTTAATCACTGCAAGTGTGTTCATGTATGGTTAGTTTCAATTAAACTGGACGAGAAATTACGAGTCTCAAATTATCCACAAAGTGAAATTTTTACATTTAATTTTTTTGTATGGATGAAACCAACGAGATCAAACATGTTGAGGAGTGCAAGCTTGTGAAAAGCAGATCTAGTGTGGATGGATGCCACCGGCTGTAATGATCCCCATAAAAGCCAATATTGGCACAACTTCTCAGTAAATCGTGCAGCTTGCTTACTTGTGGCCCTCGGCCTCAATAGTTGAATCAGGAAGCTCTTTTCTCCTCGTCTCGGGAAGCAGGAAGACAAGAGCTCCACTGATCAGCGTCAGGCTGCTGAAGACTACGATGGGTATGGACCAGTGGTACACAGCCAATATGTTGAGCAACGGAGACAGCAAGCCTGCTGATCTATAGGCTATGGAGCCAAAGCCAACGGCTGTTTGCCTGAAAGAGTGGAGTTCACTTTCAAATACATCGTATGTAGATTATCCATAATCACTTATTTAGTATACTTTTATTTTGAGTACCTGACAGAAGTGGGAAACAACTCCTGAATATAGACCATGCATACGGATCCGCCCCAGTTCAAAAAGAACTTTCCAGCGGTTATAAGGGCTGTGATGACAATAGCACTGTCTGGAATTAAAATGCAAGTTGAGTGTATTAAACCACTGACAGTCAGATGGATGTATCCTCATGGACCGAATGTGAAGGACAGGAAATTGACCTCGAGGGCAAGCAAGGGTTAGGAGGCAAAAGAAACTGCCAGTCAGGAGGGTTGATATCAGGGATTTTTTCCTCCCTATCAACTCCAGAACCCAGACACACAGGAAATGTGCTGGCACCTCAGTGATCCCAAACAGAAACTGAACCAGGAAGATGTTCAGACCAAGCTTACCCACATTCAGAATGAGGCAGAAGTAGCCTAGATTTAATGAAAACCTTCAAATCACAAGAACACAAAAATGACACAAAAATGTATTGAATTAAATGTATGACTAGATTCCAAAATGTGCTTAAAACTTACCAAGCAAAGGATACAATGAATAAATATTTCACCAGGACTGTTGAGGTAAAAATTGCTTTGATTCCTCCACTTTGGAATTCTCGTTCCCCAGTTACCTGAAGGGCAAATGTATTATTATAATACAGAGGGTAAATATCTCTCCATAGCCAATATCTCTATAAGTGTTGCTCAGAACAACCTACTGCTCAAAGGCAGTGAAACCAAGGAGCTGATTGTTGAATAATAAATAAATGGAGGCGAATACACACCCCTGTCTACATCATCACAAACAACCTGACATGGTCATCACACACACCCTGGTGAAGAAAGCTCCTAAACGGACGTATTTCTTAAGACTTAAGAGGGCAAAATTCCCGAGCCAGAGGAGCAACAGAAAAGGCCTTGACTGGAAACATGACAAACTGCCATGGGATGTGCATGGCCCAGGACAGGAGGGCTCTACAGCGTGCGATTAAAACTGCCCAGGTACCCATCTACCAAGCATCGGTGATATTGGTGAGAAGAGGTGCCTGCGAAGAGCCCAAAGGATAAAGACAATAACCACCCAGCCACAGCCTGTTCACTCTGCTGCCGCCTGGCAAGAGATACAAAAATATAAGCTGCCGTAACACCAGACTTCAGAGCAGCTTCTTTCCTCAGGCTGTGAGACTTCTAAATTTATCCTCCACTCTCCAAATATATATATATATATATATATATACACTAGTGCTGGGCAAGTTAACGCATTATTATCATGGTAATGCATTCATTAATTAACGCCGACAATTATATTATCGCGCGTTGATGCAGTTTTTTTAAATTTATTATTAAGCGGACATTTTTAACACAAGAACCGGGCAGCGAGCGGTGAACAGCTGTTTGTGTGGAGTCTCTTCCTTCTCTTCCTGCTGCCGCACCCCCAAACCCCCCCCCCCC
>NW_022280045.1:1688526-1695717 GCF_004355925.1 Anarrhichthys ocellatus | reverse complement strand
CCCCCCCCCCCCCCCCCCCCCCCCCCCCCCCCCCCCCCGTGACACGCCCGCGCATCTCGTTACTGGGTCCTAAGTCCCTCCATGTACAGCTTCTTATCACCCTCTATGTACCAACGTACATTTATAACAAATACCACACATATTACACAGTAATCAGCATTGCATAGTGTCTGACCAAAAAAAGAAATGATACATTTTAATGATTTTTTTCGAGTTTTTAAGTGATTTGTTTGTAATATGTATAATAAGCATATCATTTAGTTATTGCTACTGAGAATTTATCAAACATTAAAAAAAGAAGAAAAAAACATGATGAAGATAGGTTTGCAGTTTTCAAGGTGTATGTTTCAAATTGCATCTATTACACACGAAGATAAAGTTGTGAACACCGGCTGAATATCTATTGTCAGAATCATAACTGTATTTTAACTGCTACTGTGTGCGCATAAAAGTGCGCAATACACTACTTTTGAATTCATTATTGAACTTTGCGCATAACAATGCAATTAATCGCGAAAAAATCATGTGATTAATCACGATTAAAAATTGTAATCGTTGCCCAGCACTAATAAATACATTTTTTTGTATTTTTGTATGTATTTTCTTATATAGCAAAATGGGACTACGAATTCGTTGCACAACCCTGTGCAACGAATAATTACTTTTACTTGTTTAATTTAAATTTTCAGCTAACTATTTCACATTTAGGCCTATGCAATTTATTTGGATATTTCAACTGTTTAGCCGTTTATCCGTGGATGATTTACTTTAAACTAACCATTTATCCACAACCTATTCTAACCGTTTTAATCATTATTTTTAGGTAACTAAACGTTTTACTTTTAAAATGAAGGGAGATAATGGGCATGAACAAGAATCTGCTTACTGACCCTAAGGCCTACTAGCATGCAGTGGCATTTGGAACAAACATTTAGGGACCCTAAATGAAATGTTGTTCCATCCGCAGGTCAAATTTTCATTTGATCAGAGGTCATTAAAATTGAATCTGATTTACCTCGTCCAGCAGATTTTCTGGGATTTTCTTTTTATTGATCGCTGCAGCTCTACGGATCAACTTATTTGCTTCTTCGGTTCTTCCCTGTCCAAGTAACCACCTTGCAGATTCCGGAATCCACCTGAAAATATTAATCACAGTCCAGGTGTTGGAGTCACTCACAAACTGTCTAAATCAGAAACTAATCTACCAACAAGGTTAATTTCTCATCAATCTTCCAAAAGACACTGGTTTTATCTCAGTCTGTAAAGTAACACTAGAGCTATGAAACCATGGGACACACATGGCTAAACTGGGTTTGTCCAGGTATACAGTGGGTTTGTCCAGGTATACAGAGGTCGAAGGAACTGCCCAAGGAGCTCAGAGACAGAATTGTGGCAAGGCACAGATCTGGCCAAGGTTACAAAAGAATTTCTGCAGCACTCAAGGTTCCTAAGAGCACAGTGGCCTCCATAATCCTTAAATGGAAGAAGTTTGGGACGACCAGAACTCTTCCTAGACCTGGCCGTCCAGCCAAACTGAGCAATCGTGGAAGAAGAGCCTTGGTGAGAGAGGTAAAGAAGAACCCAAAGATCACTGTGGCTGAGCTCCAGAGATGCAGTAGGGAGATGGGAGAAAGTTCCACAAAGTCAACTATCACTGCAGCCCTCCACCAGTCGGGGCTTTATGGCAGAGTGGCCCGACGGAAGCCTCTCCTCAGTGCAAGACATATGAAAGCCCGCATAGAGTTTGCCAAAAAACACATGAAGGACTCCCAGACTATGAGAAATAAGATTCTCTGGTCTGATGAGACCAAGATTGAACTTTTTGGCGTTAATTCTAAGCGGTATGTGTGGGGAGAACCAGGCACTGCTCATCACCTGCCCAATGCAATCCCAACAGTGAAACATGGTGGTGGCAGCATCATGCTATGGGGGTGTTTTTCAGCTGCAGGGACAGGACAACTGGTTGCAATTGAAGGAAAGATGAATGTGGCCAAGTACAGAGATATCCTGGAAGAAAACCTCTTCCAGAGTGCTCTGGACCTCAGACTGGGCCGAAGGTTCACCTTCCAACAAGACGATGACCCTAAGCACACAGCTAAAATAACAAAGGAGTGGCTTCGGAACAACTCTGTGACCATTCTTGACTGGCCCAGCCAGAGCCCTGACCTAAACCCAATTGAGCATCTCTGGAGAGACCTGAAAATGGCTGTCCACCAACGTTCACCATCCAACCTGACGGAACTGGAGAGGATCTGCAAGGAAGAATGGCAGAGGATCCCCAAATCCAGGTGTGAAAAACTTGTTGCATCATTCCCAAGAAGACTCATGGCTGTACTAGCTCAAAAGGGTGCTTCTACTCAATACTGAGCAAAGGGTCTGAATACTTATGACCATGTGATATTTCAGTTTTTCTTTTTTAATAAATTTGCAAAAATTTCTACATTTCTGTTTTTTTCTGTCAAGATGGGGTGCCGAGTGTACATTAATGAGAAATAAAATGAACTTTTTTTGATTTTAGCAAATGGCTGCAATGAAACAAAGAGTGAACAATTTAAAGGGGTCTGAATACTTTCCGTACCCACTGTATATATGATCAGGAAGTGAAATGAATCATTAAACAACACATACCATATGTACACGAATATAAAGGCCTGCCCTCCTGCTATGACGTACTGCACCATTCTCCAGTCACGGATAGCATAGACCAGACCAGCCATGCCACACTGTCCAACAGCTGAAAACATCTGGCTCATGCAGGAGGCAAAGGATCTTTTGGTGACTCCAATCCACTCCGTAGCTACAAACATAAGTCAAACACCAAAATCACATCTGAGCTGGAATAAAAAAGCATTTTCTAAGACAGTTCCATGCTTGTGATAGCCTATTGAACATAAATCAGAGACATGTTGGTTAGATAAAAAAAGAAGTCGTCATACCTAATACAGTGGAGTTCATTCTATATCCTCCGAGTGCAGCTCCAACTATGAACTGTGACACTATGTAAACGTAGATGTTCGGAGACACGCCAGCAACTATGACGAATATTAGCAAGAGAACAACTGGCAACTGGGTGGTTCTCCTGCGGCCGTACCTAAAGTTTAGAGAGTGGTTGACCGTCAAATGAAGGGTTTGAAGGTTTCCTTTCACTTTACCTAATTTATCTTTCTCAAGTCACTTACGATTCAGCTGTGGGGCCAAAGATGAATGAACCAGCAGGTAAACCGGCCATGAAGATTGTCTGTGCAACTTCAGCCATGTTAGACTTGTCACAGACGAGGTCAAGCTGCAAAACAACACTGTCAAAAAGCCGTAGGGCTGAGAATAAACTACAAATCATCATTACCAACTTACATCAGTGACTATGGTGGCCTCATAGAGCGTGTCATGGTACACCCATCCTTTCATGCACCCTGTGGTCTCATTAAGTCCGTACTCCCTGATGGCCCCGATGTCCCAGTCCACAGGGACAAACATCTGACACCTGCTGAAGGTCCCATCCTCCTCCCGGGGCAGAGTCAGGTTCAGCTGCTCATCTGTGGTCAGGTTGGAGTCAGCCTGAAGGATCCAGTCTGTGTTACAGTGTCGCTCTGGATCCGACTGGATAAAAAGAAAACTGCAAAAACAGATGGGCAATAAGAAATTTGGGAAGGCTAACGCAAGAACGATGAGCTTCTGGAAGAAGCCAAACTCTCCGATGGTCCTCAGAATCTCTCCAAAATCCACCATTTTCACACTGCAGATGATGTGTGAAACTCTGGTTGAATTTCGTATATAAGCTCAGGTTCAAAATAAATGTTTAACCATCTGTAGTCAGTAATTAAGTGGAACAAAAGGTCGACCTGTTAAAGCAAAAACTGTGAAAACCAGAATTTAAGAAATCATATTTAAATTAAATAGTGTCCTCACTCATTGAATTCCATCATGTGACTTTATTCAGCTACTAAAATCATTTGCATTTGTTGTCATTTTCCAATAAGCTATACATGTCAAGGAATCTCTTATCACAAATATTCCACTTCAAATTATGCATTCGATGTACACATTTCAAAATCAATGATATTTTAAAAATATATAATGATCTGTAAAAAAAAGAAGAATTTACTCGCCAATTAAATGATTAAATTAATACTAATCATTCAGGGACTCCATGAGAGGCAGAATGTTTGGTTTTCTGATGAGTAAACAATAAAGGGGTAAAGTAATTTAGAAAATCTAAATGCCTTTCAGCTCAAAGCCTTTGATAATCGATAATTGTATCACCAAATTCCCCCCCCCCCCCCACACACACACACACGGAGAGAGAAGTGTGACCTGCGTCGCCCGTCTAATTAAAATGACTGTGTCCGTTAAGCCTTGTACAGGTTTCAGTGAGAAAACTGCATGTCATGACATCAAAAGCAGAGTGTGTAAGATTTCAAGCCCCCATGTAAATACTCATGTTAACATATCAATAAGGTGCTAAGTGAACAAATCATTTGTGCATGACTAGTGATGCTCTGACAAAGGCCAACAGTGGAAAAAACTACAAAACAAGTTAAACTCTGTGTACTGAAGGTGATGAGTCTAAATCTGCCTTGAGCTATATTTACAAGTGAAATGATCCTTTTATCCGACACTTAAAACAGTCAATGCATCTACATCGTTACAGACAAACCTCATGATGTTTGAGTGACAGTGCATGGAGTTGCCATCATACGTACATTTACAACATCTTTACATACACCATTTACATCAGTACCGGAACTAGGAGGCATCTCGCAGCCCTTTGCACGTGGTACAAAACCAAGCGGCTACACAGGGAGTGATGACGGGGAGGTGTTGGGGAGTGTTAATAAAGCGAGAGAGACTACAGTACTGTCACAACAACTTGCCTATATGATAAAAACTAAGGAAATAACTGGCCACTGCAGACATTTAAAGGGTTACTTCAGCCAAAATATGAAATATTTACCTGGAGTGGTATCCGGACATGCAGATAGTTTGGGTTTCTATTTGTTGAGGTTTTGAGAGAACCATCTCAAGCTTCCTGCTGTCCCTCGATACAATGCAGGTAAACACAATGTAGTTTGTTGTTGCTCGAGGCATTGAACAAAGAGTGTACAGCCATGCTAGCAGCTCAGCGAGGCTGTCTGGAGGCACTGCAGTGCTTTGAACTAAAGGCTCATCTCAGCTTGCCAACATGTTCACGATGGCAACGCCAACATGTTCACGATGGCAACGCCAACACGCTGATGTTTAGCGGGCATGTTTTTTTTGGGCGGTCAAAATCTTACGTTTAGCATGTTAGCATGCTAACATTCGCTAATTCGCGCTAAACACAAAGTACAGCCGAGGATGACGAAAATGGTATTAGCTTTGCATGCATACGACCAAATTAAACCAACTCATCCTTTAAGGAGCGTGACTAATTATTTTGAATTTCGGTCTGGTCACTAACGTGAGACTGGCCACAAACATTCCGTTCACCTCTGTTGTGTCAGAATGGAGGCAAATGAGACTAAACTATCTGCTAAATACCACTTGAGGCAAGTGACAAAACATGTTTTTTGTGTGCGTGTATTTCTTTGCAATTTGGGTGGAGGGTTAGAATATATTTCACTTTTGGTTGAACATTATCAGTTTTTGTACATGCATTATTGACCTGTAACACCAGCAGCTCCAGGCTCGACACTCATTGCCAGCATCCTTCCTGAACTGTAGTAATGGGTAACGGGCTAAATGCAGGTTCCTAAATCTGCTGGGGTGGCTTCATGAGCTTCTAGTACGAGCACAATAAGTGGATTTATTCAACCCGAGAAATAATATTAGCAATCAGTGGTCTCTCTCACACACACACACACACACTCTCACACACACACACACACACACACACACACACACACACACGGTGAAAGGAAAACACCTATTGCATAGTACAAGAATATTAGGCAGGCATCAATCTGTGAAAATAATCCTGTCTTTGAATACCTCGGGAACCATCTGACAAAGTGTCGTTACTGCAGTTATGGGACAGAGCAGTTGTATTTCAATCAGAGCCTAAACTCTTTGGTTATGTTTTGACAAAACCACCACACCTTGGGCTGCCTTCAACAGGAATCTGGTAATTTGTTTATATTCTACGTAAAAATCCATCTGAATGTACAGAATTACAAAACTAAAACTATGCTACAGTGTGTTTCACTAAGTGATTTGTATCAGTGTCACAGGGGCTTTTCTGAGATTTCTTCAGATAGGCGTACATAAAACACACCTCGTAATCACAGATGGACTCTTGTAATATCTGTAGTTTGACTAACTAAGGCTTTTCAATTTCAGTGTAGCATAAAGTGCCATATAAAGTAAGCACGACACTCGAGTGAGTTTTGTGGCACAGTTGATTTAAGAAAAACAAAATAAGAAAAAACAAAAGGCAATCACTTCCAGTACTGGCAGGAGATGGTTTGGATTGTGCTCATGTATGAAGTGGGGGGGAAGAAGAAAAAAAAAAAAAGAAGAAAGAAATAAGGAGTTGATATAGTTGATTGCATCTCTTCTCCCATTTACTGTATAAGCGCACTGTAAACATTTCAAGTGTGATTCCTGTTATGAACTGAGCCCCTTCTCAATGTGGTCCTCATGCATCCTGCAGTAGTGTCACACTCCTGCCAGCTTCCTGTCTCCTCATCCTCTTCTTCCTCCTCGTCGTCGTCTCTTTGGCAGCAGTGGTTTCTTGGAATTGACTACAATGCAGCTGTGCAATACCATTAGTTTCTATCCTCCGTTGGTGGCTCTACTTGACTTAACTGATGCTGAGCTGCGCAAATCCAATGAGTTTAATATCATCGGGAATTTCAGACTCCTCCACGCCGGATGCCTGGAAGAGAGGGAAAAAGGTGTGAAGTGTATATAGTGTCTGTATATGTATGTGTGTATATACACACACGTTTCTGTCAGTGTACTTACCAATTTAAAAGTCACATTTTTGTTACTATGAGGATCATCAACAATCTTTTGCAAATTGGCAGCAACTAGACGGAAGATAAAAGGAAATGTGAGGACCTCGTCAGATGACCAGCGAATGCAAGAACAGATGACAAGACTTTTCCATCAAGTACATTTTATTTATATATATATATATAATATATATATATAATATATATATATAATATATAATATATATATATAATATATAATATATATATATAATATATA
>NW_022280045.1:1685484-1688126 GCF_004355925.1 Anarrhichthys ocellatus | reverse complement strand
ATCATTCAGTGCTATATCTCTTACTTACCAATGACTAAGTCCCTCCCATCAACCAGACCAGCTGAGACCAACTCCTGAGAAACTCCATCAGCAGAATCTGCGGGCAGATATGAAGAGGAGATTGAGACCGGAGCCTCTTAGAACAAGACGGAAGAGAAGAAGCCAGCGGATGCATCCTACCTCTGCCCGACATGAACTCAAATCGGATGTCATTGAGTTCCTTCTTGGGATTCCTCAGTCTCAGGACGAGGCTGATGGGGACACTGGCATTGGCTGCAGCTGGTTCCTGCAACAGCACAACCGTTAAGTATAGCCCCTCTGGTCAGAATGCACAACATGGAGGTTAGAAACACTGCACCGACGATACAAGGGGATTCATATGTTGCCGAAGTGTGACCTGATTGTGGTAGTTTTCTTTGAAAAATTGACATTTTTCTTGCCTATTCATGGTGTCTGTTGAACACCAGTAGCACTATGGAGCCCTCACAACAGGAATGACTGTTTAGTTTGTAATAGCGCATGAATGATTCACATACTGCCACCGGTTTCTCGCTAATCGACAGTTGGTGCCAATAATCATATATAGGCACCAACAAGGGCAGCGAGGAAGACTACTGCAAGCTAGCAACTATAGCGGTAAACAATGCAGCGTTCAAACTTTTATGAGAAATGTGCTTATCACATGTTTTAAGAGGAATGAAATCTAAAAGATGTTTGTTGGACCTCAAAAGGTACACACAACGCATTTTGGTGAGCAACACTGAATGTAAACATAACTTAAGCTTCCTTACAAGAACATAGCACCTGTCCTCAAACGGGACTGTGTTTTTACCTGAGCAGTGGAGGGATGTGAAGGGCTTGCTGTTTGAGCGGGAGCCTGTGGCGCAGCATCATCTCCTGACTGGCCCACATTCGCAGGGCTCTCGCTCGCAGCACCGGGGGACTGCAGATGTTGTGTGGAGCCATCTACTGGTGGGAAAAGCTAAGAGACACCATTGAAAAGAAATCAGCAGGTGTGTTTTTTTGTTTTTTACATGAATGGAAAAACATGGACACACACAACACAGGACAGTCATGCAGATCGCTTAAGTGAGGCATTACAATAAATCAAGATTTTCAGGTCATGTCCACTACAAAATGGACTTACCTCCATATTGTCGGACCCGTCCTTCACTCTGGGGGACTGCAGAATGGACATGACAGATTGTCAGGATTAAAAACATGCAATTCTCCTTTTATCCCCCCCCAATGTATGGACTGATGCAATATTGTAGGATTGAAGGAATTTCACACAAGGGGACTTTAAACGCAGGGCTTAACTGAAATCACAGTTAAGACAACAGACAGTAAAATCCCACACCAAGACATGAATTGAGTGTGAACACATGTTGGAGAATCAATTTTCAAACAGCAGGTCTAGTTATTCTTGACTCTCAGGTCTACAGATCATGACAGATTACTGGTGTAAACTAAACTTGCACTACACTGACATTGAGGCAGGAGGCCTAAGCAAAAGCACACTCCAGCTTGGCTAAGAAATGTTGAGACTAAAAGGTCTACTAGTACCATCCGCTGTCCATAAGGACGCTGTGTGCAGAGACAAACAAGAAAAGTGGCCTTATAAAGTATCTGAGTTGACTGTCGACGAGGGAAGGTGGAGTCTCACCCGCAGAGCTGCCACAGCAGCTTTGCCCTCCTCGCTCTCCTCGTCCAGCTCTTCGTCGCTCCACTCCCAACTGCCGTCCTCCGTCTTGTGGAGACGGCCGCTCGAGCCGGGCACACGACGTACCTGCACAGTGCATTAAAACAAACACAAAAAAACAAGATCCAAGTTTGGAAACTGGGACACACCGTAGACAAGACGGCACACCTGTGCAGAGCAACACAATGTCATAGATGTGTCATCTTCCACTAGTGTGCATTTGCGGTGTATTAGACTACCGAACCTTTTTGGATCGCTCCGTTATTGTTGGACCTTTGTGTAGAAGCCTCTCCTGCAGGTACTCGTTGTTCTGTAACAGAGAGACAAATGGTAATTACAGGATCTATGAAGATTCCCTCTGAAACACACATAAAAAACATTTCAGTGCATTTTAATAATAGTGATGTACGGCTCACTTTGGCTTTTGTGAAGAACTTGTGCTTCAGCAGCTCTGCTGCAGTTGGCCTGAATAGAAAAAAGAGACACAAGGCTCTTCATTATATTCATTACACAACTTCTAATGGAAAGAAAAACAAGCGCAAGTTTAATCTGCCATGAGGCAAAAAACAAAGAGGGTTTTAGCACCAACTGACCTTTTTTCTGGATCTTTCTGTAAACACAGAGAGAGCATCTTCCTGAAGGACTTGCCATACTTCTTCACCATCTCCTTGTCTGTGATGCCCGTCTCCAGACAGGGAGGGTCGTTCTGCAAAGTCAGCATCAGTACCTACGGACACGTAGAGAACAAAGAACAGCTTCAGGGAACTGATTAAATCAGCGGCCGATTCAAAACTGAGGAAACATTTATGGACTCCAAAGGTCATCAGCGTTTCAGCCACTAAATGCAACAGAACACCTTAAAACAGTCTGTCCTCCTTTTGTTAAAGCCATTTAAAAAAAAAAAAAAAAAAAAAAAAAAAAAAAAAAAAAAAAAAAAAAA
>NW_022280045.1:1672103-1685474 GCF_004355925.1 Anarrhichthys ocellatus | reverse complement strand
AAAAAAAAAAAAAAAAAAAAAAAAAAAAAAAAAAAAAAAAAAAAAAAGGTATTTTTCTGGTGAAATGATTTGTGTTAATCAAGCAGACGGCTGTAGCTTGCAAAACTGAATGTGCCATGTAACCAAAGAGACAGTAGATGCGTTACTGACGAACAGCAAAGTACCAAAAAAGCCCATGCAAAGTTACCTTCATGGGTGGGTATTTGTGATACGGTGCAGCACCAGTGGCCAGTTCAATGGCCGTTATCCCAAAACTCCAGATGTCAGCTTTGAAGTCATAGCCGCGGACCTGCGGATTAAAAACAGATCCGAGTGAACAAAGCACTTCCTTTTATCACCCAGTTACGAGGCATTACAGGACGGACAACAGAGGGAGCAGCAAGCGCTACACAACAAGCCTCCTACCTGCTCCATGACCTCCGGAGCCATCCAGCACGGGGTTCCCACAAATGTCTTCCGAACCTTGTTCCTAGTCATGTCTCCTCCCGCGGAAAGAAAGGCACTCACACCAAAGTCTGTGAGTGTGTGTGATTGAAGAGAAAACATATCTAAAAATCACGAAAATATTTAGACAAACAAATCTCCAGAAAAAGGGGAAACAACGTGGACCTTATTTGTGAAGCTGGATAATTGTAGCAGAATTACCACACAAAAGGGCATTAAACTGTAAATTAAGCAGAAACGCTGAACAAACGACAATGAAACAGGAAGTAGAAACACTGTACCGGCAATTTGCACCGAGCCATCATCCCCGAGAAGAATGTTTCCAGCCTTTAGATCCCTGTGCATGAAGAGGAGGATTAGAACAGAGGAATGGCACACTCCCATGCAATTGAACAAACACTCTCCACTCGAGCGCACTAACAAGTTCAAGCTTCACCTTTGATCGGCCTCATTTGAATTCACCTGATTTCTGTTTGCATACATTCGAGTGAAAACGATGCCCAAAGAATGGGAGTGGATTAACCCGACCCAAACCGCCTCCCTCCCCCTCTCCTAATTATGTGTAAGCGAGTTAGCCTCAGCATCCGAGTTCAATCAACAGCGGCTCTCCGTCTACTGAAATACTGTCCGCTCTAACGGCAACATCAGCTTCACTTCAAATATCAGTCAAATGATTCTTATGGACTTTTACAATGAGATAGATCGTGGTCGTTTAAGTGTATATAGAAACATGTTTTAAAACATACTTCTTTCTGTCTTAAAAAATACAGAGACTGCTAATTTGAATGGAAATATAATTGACATACATCAATGCACTGAGGCTATGAAGAGGCCTTTCTTGTCAGCGGCAGTTCACAGTGTTCCTGGGAGGAACCTTTATGTAAAACAAACTTCCTCAATTATGCATTTTCACTGTATTAAATATTCAGAAGGAGCGAGGTCTAGTTCAAACCACACGCTCTCCTGCAGAGATGAAAGGCTCAGTGCCAGAGGGAACTGTGCGATGGGACGTACTGGCTACCGGGGGGGGAGAGACACGGTTGATGACGAGGCATCGGTGATGCGTCATAAGAACTCACCGATGGATCTGCCCGTTTTTGTGAAGGTACTCCAGCCCCTCCAAGACCTCTTTCAGGATGCTGGCGATGCTGGCCTCGTCCAACACTCCGGACTTGTGCTCGCCACGAGAGATGATGTGCTTGATGATGTCCAACACCGAGCCTGAGAGAGAGAGGGAGAGAGAGACAGAGAGAGGCAAACGCTCGTCACAAGACTCACTCCTATACCTCTGGAAGAGGTGCTCAGGATTTTTATCTAGGTCCCGCCCACCTCAAGTCACATGGTGTAGCACGTTGCAGTAAGGCTGCTGAATTAATTTGGTTTTCACTTTATTAGATACAGTGTGGAGCAAATTATATGAGAGTAGCATTAGCCCAGTAAGAAGATATGCAGGCAGAGAAGAAATGAGCAATGAGAAAGAACTGAATAGGACACATTTATGTTGTATAAACCATCAGACATTGTGGCTGCACTAAAATGATTTCAGTGTTACGTAAAGTTGTCTACATGTGGACGGTAAAGCCCATCAAACCAAAACGCTGAATCGCCAGGTATAAAGGCACCGACAGCAGCAAGAGCAACACAACCTACTACTACTGGATTAAGTCACCAGGGAGCAAAACAGTTGGTGAAAAGTTCAAGTCCAGGTTTATTTGAGCTTTAACAACAAAGAAAAGTAAGGAGGTGTGACAAAGAAAGTCAAAGTCAAGGTGACGATAAGAGTTCGCCAAGTCAGGAGTTACTCTTTCTTCAAACACAACAGCACTCACCACCGCTGAGCAGCTTCATCACCAGCCACAGTTCATCCTTCACCACAAAGGAGGTATAATAAGACACAATGTTCGGGTGGTGGCACTGGCTCATAGCCTGGATCTCTTTCTACACAGAGAGGGAAACACGAGAGACGAGATCACACGGGGAGCAGAAATCACAAAGCCACCAAGACATTTTGACATGACGGACACAGGTTAACTCAGGACCTTGAGAGAGATATATATATATATATATATATATATATATATATATAGATATAGATATAGATAGATAGATATATATATCATATAAGGACTGGGTAGGGAGACATTTATTAAAATATTAACATCAGATGGCATACGCTGCAATGTCGATACTGAACAGTCCTTGAAAAGCAATAATTGTGCCAAGAAGACGAAATGACTCATCAATGACTCATCTCTCTGGCTTTTCGACCTTAACTTTACATGTAAACTAGTCCCTCTGCTGCAAGACTGAAACTAAAAATGAGCACAAAAAGCACATAAAAAAAGTCATACTTGTAGCTGTACGGTAGTGTTGACCTATAGGCAGAATATATGCACACCATGAGATAAGAGACATGACAACCAAGGGATTTTGCTAAACCGATTGTACGAAAAGGAGCCATCCCTTTAAGATGCAGGATGATAACAGACCTGTTGGAAACAATGATCTTTATGGCAGTGTTCAGATCCTAAGGCATCTCATCTCGTTATCCATCTACTCACTCCGCCTCACTCATTTAATACGCAGCCTTCGGGTATTCGTTTACCCCCCCGAATGCTTCTGCTGACGTTAGTGGCGTTGCATCTTTATTTCAGGCGAGATGAGACGCCTCAAATATAAAATGATGCAGATTACCTGAATTACTGTATCACAATATACACTTGATACTGCAATATAAATTCAGATATACCCGGTCAGATTTGATCAATGTCGCCCATATGATCACAAAAATATTAAAACGTTTCATAGGGGATGAAAGTGCCATACGGCAAAATCCTGCACCTTCACTCTGCAGAAATGTCCAGCAAAGACGTAACTTTCTGAAGCTGAAAATAAACACTTTGTGTCAGTAATACTACATATCACGAGTATTTATCCATTTGTCAAACACATTGTTTACTGCTGTTTTGGCAGGAGATTGGCAGAATTTCCTTTCATGGTGTGTGTGTGCGCCTTATTGATTTCTCTCGGTGCTTTAGCGCTCAGTGGTTGCTGTGGCATCAAGCTTTCGGTCTGTCCCCGACTGATCTGTGCTACCAGCCCACACCGCTCCCAACATCTGGACTGCAGATACTGGCCCTCTCACCAGGAGCTCATCCATGCTTGTTTGACACTTTTCCAGGTTGATGCGTTTGATGGCCACCTTCTCCTTTCTGGGCTTGCAGTATGCTGCCTGGACGACTGCAGTGGCTCCGCTCCCTGTGAACAAGATCAAGAGTGAAACCCCCACACCGGAGGAGCTAAAGAGCCCTTTGAAGACAGCAGTCAGATTATAACAGCTCAACTCAATCATTTGGGTGCAATGTGAGAATGTGCTAAATTTGAGTTTAAAACATAGAGTTATATATAGTTTCTAAGATTGAGGACTAGGGTATTTCCCTTTTACTTCATTTTATTTTGTCTGAAGTCACCGGTTACGTTACCATGACTAGAGTCAAGAATGAATAGCTCACGATAATCCGTGTCATACCTTCAGTGAAAGAGCACCACCCTCTCCAACAACTGCCGGATCTTCACGCACTATAAGCTAACTTGCGTTAGCTAGCCGTTTAGCTTCACGCTGACTTGCTAAGAAGCCATCTCCGTTTAGCTCTTCTTCTAGCTGAAAACTCATTAAATACTGTGGCCTAGGGAGAAGGAAACTCTGCAGGGCTGACGAGGCTGGAGTTAGCAGAGCTGTTAATCTTCCTCCGGTGTAACTTAGCTCAGGGTTGTAACTGGCCTTCTGTTAGCTACAGACATGCTAGTTAGCTAGTGGCAGTTGGCAGCCGACACCGCTGCAGACACAGGGGGGGGGGGGGGGGGAAGATGCTAACAAGCTAAGCTACTCACCTATCACCTCATTGAGTTCGTAGTCATCCCTGTCGATCGTCCAGGACTGAGAGGACTGGTCGTCTGCCATGGTGTCGTTGTTTGAACGGTGTAAACAATGCTTCTAAGTAATAACAGAGACGCTGTCTGGAATAATATCGGTGTGATTACTCCATTCAGCTCCGATGATGCTGGCTGCGGGCTGCTGCTGTTCCGCTGACAACTCCTACCGCTCCTGTCAACACAACCTCACGCACGACTGACGCATCGTATTACGTACGAACTTAGTAGGAGGAAGACGTCGCCATCTTGAGTGTGGCAAAGTCTGCCAAATGTCAGTAAAATCCGAAAAACTCTGAAACATTGGACCACTGTAATAAGTTGCTTAATTGAAGTTCATAGAGCATTGCATGTCGGTTAGTGGAAATGTTTTGGTCTTCAGACAACACACAAGATATTCTCACACTGCGCACCTGTAAGTGTGTAGAGTACACTCAATAGAGGGCGCTATCGCCTCTCACTGTGTCCTTTTGGATTTATTTCTTAAATAAAAGTAGCAAGACTACACTATAGAAACTATCCCATTACAAGTAAAAGTCGTGCATTAAATAAAGTGAAAGTAGTATTCATTAAGCAGAACGGAGAGTTGTATTTTTGGATCATTAACATACAGAGTTAGATCAGATTACTTTTAAATGTAGTCAGTTACTGCATCAAATCACATCGCAATTTTGTAATTAATAATTGATTGGATTACAAAAAATGTATTCTAATCTGAATACTTTTGGATTACTTAAAAATCAAATATTGCGCCTTTATTTTTTGGTAAAGGTGCAATGTTTGACCCGTCGAAGAATGAGTTCCACAAATATTCCTTTTTCTCTTTAAACACCTAAAAACATGTTAACGGCAAATAAAATACATTTTGTATGTTGAGCATTCAGTTGGTCAAAATTGAATTTACACTTACAACAAAAACAGTACAAGCACGAACTACAAGTACTGTGTGTATTCTACAACATGTGAGATGCTGTTTCTTTTGTGTTTTTGGAGCTGCTGTTTTTTTAATCGAAGGCCACATACAGAGGACTTTGCTCTTGTAACGCAAGAAGAGCACATCAAAATGTTCATCTTCCATTTTCAGTGTAAATAAAAAGGAACATAAACTCCATTTTACATAAATCATCATTTAAAACAAAACCAAATATTTGTTAAATCACCGTCGACAAAACTGGCAACCTGAGAGGAGTACAACTCCCTTTGATATATTCAGCATTTACAATTGGCTTAATCAAATGTAATCTGGTCTGACTGCTTATTTTTGTAATCTGATTACTTATCCTAATTACATGTGATCAGTTAACATATAAGTAGTACTTAAAAGTTGTAGCTGGTCGAGATGGTGTTAATGTTATTTGTATAATGCTGGTAGTTTGATCTATGACAATTGCTTTTTTTTATAGTCATTGTATTTTTTGTATGTAAAATCTTGGAAAGTAGGCCCACGCAATAACTATAGCTGTAAAACACAGTAGTGGAGTAAAAAAGTATAATATTTTGCTCTAAAATGTAGTGGAGTAGAAAAATAAAGTAAATGGAAATATTGAAGAACAGCACAAATACTTAAAAATGTTACTTTATTACAGTGCTTGAATAAATGTTGGTCACTTTCCACAACTGGATAGCAGACAGGCTACAGTGTTTATTTGCCGGCTACTTTAATCTTTCATTCTCCATGTTGGAACTTGCCAAGACGTTTCATGAAAACCAGATGCAGTGTACTCAAAAGATGTTCATAACTCAGTGTATTGAGAAAAAATATATTTGCAGCAGATACACACATCAGACAGCTGTTTACATATTTTTGTATTTATCGTAGCTTCCTCTTTTGGCCTATATCCTGTGGTAACCCAGGAATTGCATAATCTTTGTCACTGAGACGCAAGGTTGTTTTGAGGGGAAAGCAGCAGAACTATGAACGGCATCAGTGATATATGAGGAAACAGTGGGGCCTATTCTTGCTTGTTCATCACCAAGCAAAATAGGGACTTGATCAACAAGAGAAGTCACATATTATTTTCTGTTTAAAGTGTTTTGAAGTTGTGTGTGATGCATTTCATTGCTGTTCACTGATAAGCACACACCTTTGTTGCATAAGGACTTTTCCTGAGTGCAGTGACATTTACTAAAACACATAGATTAGGACATGCAGCTGAACAGGGAATAGCTAATGCTGCAGGCTTTTTTTGTTAATTCTTAGAGCCAATTACATGGCTAAAAGGAAGGGATGTGAAATCATCAATTATCTGAAAGTAAATATGTAACTCCCTCCTACTTCAAGATGCCCTTGAGCAAAACGCACAAATGGCTCACATGGAGCAGAGATGCTCCCAGATGAAGGTGTGCAAGTGTGTAAAGTGTGAATCCAAGATAAAATGCATGTTTTAGTAAAATAACCTGCTTGTTCCAAAGACAACGCTGCACTCTGTTTTCCTGCGTGTTCCCCTGAACCTCGTGTTTTTTTGTGTGGGGGGGGGGGGGGGGGGGGGGGGGGGTTTGGAAGCGGTCCCGGCCCCTGGCCCGGAAGCTGGAAGCTCTCCCCCTGATGCTGCATTAAAGCCCACTCATCCTGATGCTGACAGTGCGCTGAGGGTAAGCCCGGCCTGAAAGGGAAGTGCTGAGAGCCACAAGAGCCCCAACGCACCAGTGATTGCAGTGCTATTATCCTGCCAAGGCTGAGCTGCACATGAAAAGAAAAGCAAGAAAAAAACAAAACTGCATCTGACCCATTCAGTGCAACAAATATGCTCCAACTTAATGTCAACTATGTGGTCTGGCTGCGAGCCAACTCTGCTGTGCAGCCTTCTTGATCATGTTTACCTTGTGCTCAAGGTGCCTGCGGGGAAGTGCAATTGCCAAAGCCGCTTTTAGCAAATATCAACTATAGGCGTGAAGTGAAATTCCATATTGTATCAATAGAACAACCTGATAACAGTCTCTTGAGGCTTATGGGTGCCTCCAAGGTTAACGTCCCCTCCCTGTTTATTCACATCTAGAGTTACCTTTGGGTGAGGAAGTGTTTTAGAGAGTTGAACAATAAATGTCTTGGATTAAAGTTGTCCTTTTATGCTGCTAATAGCTGGCTGTTAAATCAGTCTGTTGTGTTGACCAGTCCCACGCCTGATGACAAAAGCGTTGAGGTGTAACCTTCCCTGTTGTGTCATCAGCAGTGTGGCTCGCATGGCAGGCTTGTCAAACCGGTGTTGGAGCCTCCGGGAGTGCTGACACCAATCAGACTGCAAGTAGCGACCCACCTGTCTCGTCCTCGATTCAGCGATCCCACACTCGGAAGGAAGTGTTCTTAACCAATTTTGCGCACATGGAAAGAAGGAGCAACTTTGGATGAAACGGCGCATCAAGTGAAAAGGGAGGAAAAACAAACTTGCTGCGTAAAGGAGAGAGAGCCCACAATTCAGTAGGGATGGAGACGAATGGGATCGAAAAGAAAAGCAACGGTAGGACACATTTTTGTGTAATTGTGGTAATTAAAGCGCGTTTTGCACTTGCTAGAAGTGACTTTGTTCCAGATTTTTTTTGTATTTGAGTGTCTCTCGTGTTTTCTTACATTGTAATGGTTACAATCAAAGGTTTTTCTTCACTAACTGCGGATATTCACTGTATATTGAACGAAACGTGTTCGAAAAAGATCGCTGGTTCGTTTATGCTGTACCTAAAGGTGTGGCTCCATTACAGGAGTTTCACCTTACCCCGCAAACAAAAGCAGTGTTGCCAAAACAGCGCATTGCCCCATTAAAACAACAAAAACAACCCGCTACTGTTGCAGCAGGCGCTAAACAGGCCCATATGTCCCTCCTCTCGTCATTCAGTGTGTTGGTTGACCTGTTAATCAGCACATGTAGTCTACGCGTTTTAAAAGTGAACAAATCTGGCCGAGGTTGAGCGGAACACAGCACGTGAGACGGTACCGCGAGGTCGCCACTAGATGGAGCTCGCGAGTCAACAGTTGTCAACACTATATGACGGCTGTAACTTTTATATCGTGCAGGGGCTGTAAATGCATGGTCATACTGTAGCTAGTTAATAATTGCACAAAACAGACGTTTTGAACCGCTTCCTCTTTCTGCGGCACGCAACGTTGCACACATCATGGCTAGTAGTCGTATAGTAACGTGAGCTGAACGCGCGTGCGTGGCTGCCAAGAGTCTTATCGGAGATGAACTTTGAGTGGGGCTGGTCCACGCCCTCCTCCGACACACTGGTCGGTCCCATCGCCCCCGACAAACACAGTCCGGTAGCGTCTCAGTACCGCAGGGGCACCATGTACTGCCTGCGAGGTGAACCCGAACTCAGCAAAGCGGAGGAAGCACGCCGCCATGCCAGACGACAGAAGGTGATACAAATGAACGAAAAGCTCCTAGGTAGGCTGTTCTGCAATTCTTTTTAACGGACGTCTTGTAGCAGACGTGGCCAAAGGGTTATCCGGGGTCAGATTACTAAGTGGCGTGCTTTGTTGTCACAGATCTCAACTTGTTGTTTTATGTGGAACATGACATCAAATACAACGCCAGTAAGAGTGCTACCCTCATCTGTCGAGCTAAAGAGGACAAATGTCTAAACTTCCCTGACTTCAAATTGTCTGACAATACTCTTGGTGTCTGTGGTGAAGTAAAATATCTCCGTAATTTTATAACAGGACACATGACCGATGATAACGACATTTCTAGGCAATGTCGTATGATGTATGCACGAGCAAACAGTCTCTCAAGCAGGTTTGGTATGTGTACAGATGGAGTGAAGATGTGTCTGTTCAGAGCATATTGTACACCACTCTACACTGCACACTTGTGGTCAAACTACAAAAAAAAAAGAGCATACAGAGACTTCAAGTAGCTTACAATGACGCCATGAGAATACTTTTAAAGAGAGCGAGATGGAGCAGTGCTAGTGAAATGTTTGTGGCTGCACGAGTCAATACTTTCCAAACTGTTAAAAAATCTCATGTATAAATTCATTTGTAGACTTAATGACTCTAAAAATGAGATCATAGTTGTTTTAACCAACATAAGGTTTAGCACCACACGCTACCAGTCCCAGCTGTGGCGACATTGGTACAGCTGTCTCTTTGTAAGGCATTGCTAGGCCTCTGTACTTTTATTGTTGGTGTCTGTCTTTATGTATTTGTCTCTATGGACCCTGAGTCTGAAATAAAGTCTTTCTATCTTTCTATCTATCTATCTAAAGCTCTAAAATGTTGCATGGTGAAGGGCTTTTAATCAGCCAGCTTTTGTTGCTTGTGGTTTGAACGTTTCCTTATTTTCTGCAGTTTTTCTGATGAGATGAATTCAGGTAAAAAAAAAAAAAGGAGAAGATGGGAGCAGGGTTTACGCTTTCAGTTACCTGACACATGGATCGAGTAAAACGGGCTTCAGTTCAGAACACTTTACAGAAAAGCAGTGTTTAATCTGTTGGATTGTTCTCTCTGTTCCTTTGGGGGGTGTTCACAGAAATGGAGGGCGATCCGGACCTCCAGTTCCTCCTGCAGGGGGGAGACCTCCTCAAGGTCCTCTCCCCGTCCTGGAAGAAGACCCGCTACTTCAGACTCATGGAGGACTGCAAGACCATGTGGCGTGAATCGAAGAAAACCTTCAAGGACAGCAAGACCTGTGAGTGCTGCCGTCCCAGCTACCCAGCTGCATGTGTGTGAGACCTGACAGAAAACAACTCTTACACACATCTGTCTGATTGTTTGTGCTGGACACACATCTCACACCTCTTCTTTACTTATGACATAAAGTCATCACATTAATATGATTTGTGTCTCCAGCACTGTTACAAGTAAATCAGTCTTTTCTCAGACCAGATGGATTTTTTTTATTCATGGATTATAAAAGTGAAGGATGGATCGTAGAGCTATAAAAAGATTATTCCTCTCTGAAAGTCCTCTGCATTATCATACGCAACTGGGTTGCTCAAGATAGCATTGTTATGTTCTGTGGGTGTGTTTATCAAGATAGTGATTTTTTTATAGTGTGCATTGGAGTGGTTGCAGTAGGTCAGGTTTTATACCTTGGATTACATCCATAAACTGCTGTCATGAAGTGTCAGTTTGATAACTGTGGCATAGTGGTGTCTTCATTCTCTATCTCCACACGTGATGACATGCAACCCTTAAAGGTGCATCCCACCACTTTGCACATCAGCAGATGTTGAAATTCAGTCTCCCCAAACTCGTAATGTGGCGTCAGCAAACTGCAAACAGCAGCTTTGTGTTTACCAAGCAGGCTGGTCTGTGATGCCTGAAGATACCAACAGTACAAAAGAGCTGCCTTGTGTTTATAGCACGATTAGACATAGTACAATTCCTTTACTGAACGATATATTCTGGAAGTGTACAACAGCAAGACTCACACACACTGTGCTCGTCACTCACATTCAGAGATATTTATTAACGTGTCGGCCCCTAGACCTTCATCCCGTTACTTTTCCAGAGAGCATATCTTAAATAGGTTGGTAGACCCACGTGGACCAATCAGGTCACTACAAAATGACATCACTCAATCAATCAATCAATCAATCAATCAAGGTTCATAATCACATCACGGCACCATAGACCTACAAAGTAAACATGAAAAATATATATTTAACATAATACACAGAGTATGTTAAAAGTAGTCATTGATAAAGAAAAGCTGCCATACTAAAATACATCAAGTCTGTGCTTCAAATTTGGTGACAAAAATGTCTTCTAGAGCCTGAAGTGGAGGAAAAACCCCCAAAAACATTTGCAACTCTTCTCCTGTCTTCAGTTTCACTCGACGAGATCTCGGCGGTGCGAATGGGCCGTCATTCGGAGGGCCTGAGGAAGAACACGGAGGACCAGGTGGAGGGCCGCTGCTTCTCCATCATGTTCAAGGGCCGCCGCAAGAACCTGGACCTCATCGCCAGCTCAGAGGAGGAGGCCAAGCGGTGGGTCAGCAGCCTGGAGAAAGTGGTCTCCAGCAGAAAGGACCTCAACAGGCAGCAGAAGACGGAGCAGTATCCTTCTCATGGGAGCGGGGTTAGGGTTAGGCTAGATGTTAAGACGTGACTCATTTGTTCGTGGTTCAGGAGCTCCTGTTGCACACAGTTTCACAATGCAGACAGAAAGACGCCGTTACAGCTACTCTCCTTACATTACAAGCTTTATAGTTGGATCTTCAGCTGCTTGAGGAAAGCCGACAAGAACAAAGATGATAAGATGAGTCAGTCGGAGCTCAAGAACTTCCTGCGTCTGATCAACGTCGAGGTGGATGACGACTACGCTGAGATGCTCTTCCAGGTGATGCCCTCCGAGCTTTTGAATGATTCCTAAATGTCAGAATCATGAGTAGATATCCTCAGGAGCAATAAAAAAAAAAAGATTTATGATGATTTAAGACCATGATGACGTTTTTAAGTGTGTGGACCGACTTTCATTTGACATTTCCGCCGCACAGAAATGCGACAAATCCAAATCGGGATACCTGGCTGGAGAGGAGATCAAACATTTCTATGACCTGTTGACCCACCGGAAGGAGATCGAAGTCATCTACGGAGAGTTCGCTAAAACCACGGGCTTCATGAGTGCTCAGAACCTGGTGGACTTCATCATGGAACAGCAGAGAGAGAAGGCCACGCTGGCCGACGCACACAGCATTATCCAGAAGCACGAGCCAGACGAAAACGGTCAGTACGGCGTGCTGAAATAACCGTCTCTTTGTTTCAGGTGTTTCAAGTATTGCTGAAACCCAGCAGGGCCCATGATCCTTGTATTTTGCATTGAGATTGTTATTATGTATCAGGTGATGTGCATCTAAAATATGCCGGGGGAGCCAGCTCACCTTTTAGACAGGGCTTTTTAAGGGCAACTATCAACACGAATGCTAAGAGGTGCAGAACATAACTTGTGATCTTTATCTCGGATTCCTATGCGACATAAATCATCGTTGCCGTTCTCCTCGTGTTCTTCCAGCCAAGGAGAATAAGCTGCTGTCCAAAGACGGCTTCCTCATGTACCTGCACCATCCAGAGGCCATGGTCCTCAATCCAGACCACAGGGAGGTGCACCAGGACATGAGCCGGCCCCTCAACCAGTACTTCATCTCCTCCTCGCACAACACCTACCTCATGGAGGACCAGCTCAGAGGGCCCAGCAGCACGGAGGCTTACATCAGGTAACCGCTTTCCTCCAGCCCGTGAGAATCTGTGTGACGGTGGAGAGGTGGATGTGAAGACCCACTGTGATTGGTTGATTGAGTCACCATTTGATAGATGGAAAAATTCTTCTGCAACCATTTTGTTAGTTGATTCATTGTTTAAGTGATTAAAATGGTTCCAGCTTTACAAAGGTAAGGATTTGCTACTTCTCCTAATTCAAATGCATTTCTCCTAGTTGTTGCTGTTTTATCCATTTTAACCATCTGTCACCTAACTGCTTAGGTGTTTATTAACGACAACCCTCATGCGGCTGGCTCTACAGAGCCTTTCTTTAGTCCGACCGTTCAGGCTCTGATGTTGGTTGTGACCCTCTCAGGGCTCTGCTGAAGGGCTGCCGCTGTGTGGAGCTGGACGTCTGGGACGGATCAGACGATGAGCCGGAGATCTACCACGGCTACACACTGACTTCTAAGATCCTCTTCAAGGATGCCATCAAATCCATCAAGGAGTACGCCTTTAAGGTGCGTTTGGCGTCCCGTAATGTCCGTCAGTGCTTCCACGTGAATGTTCTGGACCTGAGCGCTCTCTGTTTTCTGTCTGCTCGTCCCCACCAGACGTCCGATTACCCAGTTATCCTCTCCTTGGAGAACCACTGCAGTGTGGAGCAGCAGGAGGTCATGGCCCACCACATGAGCTCCATCCTGGGCGGTGCACTCATCACCTCCCCCCTGGGGGACGGTATGCCCACCGACTTTCCATCTCCCGAGGTTTGTGTCCACTCTTATCTATCGGCAGGTTTCATTTATTTTTTTTGGGGGGGGGGGGGGGGGCTATTCAGATAAGGTTTTCACAAAGCACACC
>NW_022280045.1:1660534-1672003 GCF_004355925.1 Anarrhichthys ocellatus | reverse complement strand
GCTTTGATGTCAAGTTGCTCACGGGCCTACACTGTTCCACTTCAGGAGCTGAAGGGGAAGTTCCTGATCAAAGGGAAGAGATTAAACAAGCTGGAGGCCAGCTTCGCTCCCGAGGCAGCTGCGGCTGATGACACGGACGTGACGGAGGAGGACGAGTCGAATAATGAAGACGAGGAGGACGAACAGAAGGAGGAAGAGAAGAGAAAGGTGGGGCGTCGCACAGGTGACCTCCGCTAACATTTCTTTAGACGTTTATTTTGTACCGACACTTGATTTCCCTGTTGATGCATAGGCGAAAAAGAAGCTGAAACTAGCGAAAGAGCTGTCTGACATGGTGGTTTACTGTAAGAGTGTCCACTTCCACGGCTTTGAGGACGCAAAACGGAACCTGAGCTTCTACGAGATGTCGTCCTTCAAGGAGAAGAAGGCCATGACGCTGGCAGAGGAGTCGGGTGAGGAAGGCTGGATTCACTCAAATGTTATTGTGTCTAGATTTATGATAGAAGATCAGGATCTAGCTTTTCAGCTCAGTAGATGACGCTGTTCTTCTGTCTCGATGTGCTCTCTGCAGCCAATTCCTACATCCACCACAACGTGGACAAGCTGAGCCGCATCTATCCAGGAGGCTCCAGGACCGACTCCTCCAACTACAACCCAGTGCCTCTGTGGAACGCCGGCTGCCAAATAGGTACACGATGTTGACGCAAGGAGGGAATTACAATCCATCACGTGTACAGTCCAATGTCACAACCAACTGATGGGAGACGTTGGCTTATTTTCGATTCATCATTCTGCCCCTGCGTCTTCTTCTTATTTCCTTTTCAGTGGCCTTAAACTTCCAGACAGCCTGCACAGACATGGATGTCAACCAGGGCAGATTCCTGGTTAACGGAAAGAGCGGCTACATCCTGAAACCGGCCTTCATGAGGGACGTAGCCACGGAGTTCGACCCCATCACCCTGACCCGAGGAGACTGGCTGAAGCACAAGACGCTCCATGTCATGGTGAGTGTTTTTCACTGCAATGAAGCGCACTGACATTGACTGACATTCGCTGTCGCGCTTCCCGTTCACAAATCACGCCGTTCAGCATTGTGCAGAGTTGAGATCGGGAAGGATCTTTCACTGACGTGATGTACCCTTCCCTGTCGCCAGGTTATATCTGCCCAGCAGCTCCCCAAAGTGAACAAGAAGAAATCCTCCATTGTGGACCCGTTGGTTAAAGTGCAGGTGTACGGAGTGCCGGCTGATGTTGCCGAGAAAGAGACCATCGCGATTGAAAACAACGGTACCTTTCCCTTCAAACGCGATATTCTTGTGTTTTGTACTGTACTTTTGTTTGCCAATGCAGTTTACCAAAAGGTTTTATACTTGTGTTTTTGCATTTATGACGCGTGACTTCAGAACATGTCTCTACCTGTAGTAGCCTCAGGAGACCAGAATGCAATGCAGCCACAACAATGGTGGCATTTCGCTTCAGTTGTAAGACTGTTGCCTCTTGTTTACTGGGGGGGAAATAAATTCCTGCTCTGCCTACCCTGTGTATCCGTCTTCAACATGTAAAACTCACAGCTGCATACAACTAAAGTATTTACGCCCTCTGGGTGTTTTTTTCCCCGAAATGCACTCTGGGAGACGAGGGCAGCCCTTGAGGCAGAAGTAGAGCAGGCTGGTTAAAAGATCACCCAATAACTGGAGCCGGAATGCGTCACAAATGAATGATTCACAACTTCTGACGGTACATTTCATTTTTTTTTTTTTTTTTTCCCCCCCCCCCCCGGTTGAAGGTTTCAACCCAGCGTGGAATGAAAGCTTCCAGCTTGATGTGTATGTACCAGAGCTAGCACTGGTGCGCTTTGCCGTTGAAGACCACGACTCCACGTCTGATAATGAGTTTGTTGGGCAGTACACACTTCCATTCAACAGCTTAAAAATGGGTGAGTTCAGCAACTGGCAGCGGATATTTGCAAAATGTTCTGTTTTCCCTCCGCCTCACTGTTATCCCTTCAGGATGTAAAATAGTTCCTTGTTTTCACACTTCATAAATTAACTCAAGCTGTCCTCTTCTCTGGTCGAGCACAGAGAGCTCAGTTCACCGTCTTCACCACTGACTGCAGCCGCTTTGTGCTCCCACACAGGATACAGACACGTGCCTCTGCTCAATAAGAACGGAGACGTCCTCCCCTCAGCTGGACTCTTTGTACACATTATGGTCGTTGATGCCGAGTGAGACGTCACCGACGGGAAATAAGGACCTCCGAAACACAGCCTCCGTTTCTGCTGTTGATTAATTGTTTTTTTTCCTCTATTGTTTTAAGTTCATGATTAACTTATTGGCTTCATTCCAGTAGTTTGAGCTGCTACTCTAAACGTCAGATAAATACCACAATCTTCTCAGCAAGCTAAAGGACTCCCATCTGCAACTGGAAAGTTGCATTGGGAGGTGGGTATATGCATGCAAATGCTGCACATCCACAGCAGGTTTGCCAAACTTTTAAAATGCTCCACATGAGTGACATTACACCTTCAACGGTGTCCCTCATTTCTAGTCTGTTAATGTATTGTCTATTTAAGTTTTTTAAATGACCCTTTTATGAATTCTGGAGAAACATAAGCCAACATGGAAACAATGTGCTTTGTATTCATCAGTCATTTTAGTGTGGTTATTTTTTTCATGTAACATCGTCACGACTTCTTCTTTTTGTAAATCAAGATGAAGATAAAAGTTTTAAACATGAACTCTCACTGTTTTTTTTTTTTTTTTTTTGTTTTTTTTAATATCTCCTCGCCGGTGATAGCCGTGGCCGGAGGAGCTAGTCCATCTGTCCTTCCCATTCTTGCGAACGTGTTATCTCAGGAACTCCTGGAGAGAATTTCTTCAAATGTGGCACAAACGTCCACGAATTTGGTGGTCAAAGGTCACTGTGCCTTCACGAAACACACAACTTGGTAAATGATATGCTAGTTATGACAATTTCATACAAATGTCTAACAGGATAAGATTACGAAATGACGACTGACTGGAGGAGGCGGTAACTCTTTTTCCAGCACTTCGAACTAAACTGTGTCTCACTTATCTGAGGATAAACTTTTGTCTCTGTAGTCTTATAAGACTTTAAAGATGATTTAATAATCCTGGGACTCATGTGGAATATTACAACTGTATAGTACCGTGTTGAAACACTTTATATTGTGCAAACAGGAAAAGAGCTTCAGCCTTTCCACAGAATAAAACCATTGGCCTAGTCAACATTGGATGGACACGCCTTTGGTACACAGTGTTACTCCAACAATCAAAAGGAAGTCATGGAGGTGATGCACATAAATGCACCGCTCACGGGTTAGCGCACGGTTGAATGGCATTTAAGCCTTTGACTACTGTAAGGATATTTTATGTATTTTGTACATAAAGCAGCCATAACTAATGTTTGTCCTAAATGATGGGGTTGCATGACTTGTTGAATGTGAGAGCGGTTACATTTAGTAACTATCCACTCTGCAATTCCCCCTAAGCACTCTGGAGTTTTTTTAAGCCTCTTCCAGCTCATTGCTTTACCTTTGGTTCACTTTCACGGCGTCATTTTTGGCCACAAGCAGCCATCTTGCCTGCTCAGCACCAAACGGCAGACACAGTTAGCGACTTCCTAGTCAACATAGTGGCGTATTTAGCAGCTATAGAGACATATCACGGGTAAATATTGGACTTGCATTCATCAGGTGGTCGGAAACACCACCCCAAGTTTATGCTAATGTTGCTCCAAACCTGCTGAATGGATGTACATAACTGTAGGCTAACACGTTTGCCATATCAAAGTAAAAGGTGTCTGCAGACAGCTTGTCCCTGTTGCCCTTAAGTGGCTACAAATCTAATTTATTGGAGGTTAAATTGAATTTGTTGACGGACATTTTTGCACAAGATCAAATAAGCTTGTCCTAACATGACGTGACCTCAGTGTGCCAGCTCATTTAGGTCACTTAAACGTGCCATTAAGCTGCTGACAGAAGACAAGCGACATTCCTCCATAAAAATGTGCTTTATTGTGACGTGATTGGAAGGAAATGAATGTATAACATTTTACAGTGAGCTTATTCTAACAGAACACAGTGACATTCTCAGGACTTTTTGAGTTATCAGAGCACATCAGGTACAGACATTGGAAACCTCAATCACACCAGTTTGAAGTGATGATCTTTGGCCATATTTCATGTACCGTGTCATACATTTGAATAAAAAATAAAAAAATGTAGACATGACATTGTTTCAATGAATCCTTTTTATTATGGAAAGAAAAAAGTGATGCTCGGGATGAAAACACGCTGCCGGCACTCGAAGTAAGCCAACCATAACAGACACGTTTTTGTTTGAAAAATAGAAAGTGAATGACCTCACCAAGAAAACAAAACACTGACTTCAACTGAAGTGTTGTAGAACCATGGTGTTAAATCAATACAAAATGGTGTGATTATGAGTGAGGTGATACAAAAAAGAAAAACTGAAAGTTAGCACAAACATGATGCCTGTGCGCGCGCGCACGCACACACACACACACACACACACACACACACACACGCGCGCGCGCCCCCTGATAGGAAAGACGAGACCTGACTGAGAATTCTTACCAGAGGCAAGACGGGGACATTACAGATCTGAAAGGAAGGGGAGAACAAGCTGGATACAACTGGTAATATGCAACTTTTCAAACCAAATACTGACAAAGGTAGGTAGAAAAATATCACAATGATAAACATGTTTCAGAGGAAGGTCAGGTTGAGAAGAGTCACTTCTTATAAAAAAAAAAAAGAAGAGATTGCACTGAAACCATCATGAGCTCACCACCAACACAAATGCTTCTGCAAAAGAAAGGAAATATTTCAATACGCCTGTAGGAGCTGAATTATGAAGTAGTGTAGGTCTTTCATAATGAGAATTCATTGTTGATTTCACACTCCATAAGAAAGTACTAATGAGACGATGCTAGAACTTGTAGATGTAACCTTGGACTTGATGGAGAAGCGTTGCTTTGTGCCTCCACAGGCGAAAATGCTATGATGAGGTTCCTCACAGTCCTGTTGCGGTGCCCGAGTAATGCTCCTCTTAGAGCCGGCCCCTAACATCTGGAGGAGCAGCCAGGACTGAGCACTCATCTGTAGGTTTGGAAGGCGTTCTATCTTTATTTTTTTCTTCCTTTTTTTAAACTTTCTTGCACAACAAAAGCTGATAATGTATGGCAATGTAGATCACTATACAAGGTCCTTGGCTTTTGTTGTTGAAAAAGACCAAGCATCGTTCAAGTTGTTTCAGTTTTTCGTTAAAAAAAACCAAAAAAACAATTACACTAACTTATACGTGTATGTCCAGTTTTCGGGTCAAATAATGTGAGAAATGAATGTGTTAAGGTTCAATCATGAACACTAAAAGTCCTCGTGATAACCAGGCCGCCCTTTAGTGTCAACGGAACCTTGTCAAAGTGCTCGAGACAACGAAAACCCCAACCCTTCTAAAAAAAAAAAAAAAAAAAAGAAAAGTTATTGCCATGGTAGCTAATGTTGCAGCATCCGGTTGGCGTGGCTCCTCTCAAACGTAGGCACTGAGGTGAAGAGCAGGTAAGAAGAGTCTGGGAAGGTAAACATCGCACATCGTCTCCACTGGTCGAGACCGGGCCATCGCCGTTTGTAAATCAAGAGAGAATGGTGCTACTTCAACACTGACAGACTCCAACCAACGCCGTCCTGTCTTCCCTAAAGAGACTGACTTCGTGGAACAATAAAAACATGGCACTCGACCCATTTGCTGTCAGTTCCCGGACTATTTGAATCAACAAAAGGGATACCTTTGCAACTGTGTAGCATTATTGAGAAGGATCATCCCCTGAGGGTGAAGCAGCACCACTTATGTGTGCCCCCCCCGGAAAAAAAGAGAAGATGAAGCGGGCTAACAGCTAGCCTTATGATAAGCACAACATGACAAAGACCTCGTGACAATAAAAACACTATTTGTCAAAAGAATAAATCCTAAAATGCTATACGTACTACTAATGGTTCAACAGTTATGGCTGAACCCCTGGTAAAGATATGAAGCCTGATAAATAAATAAAAGAATTTGCTTATTTGGCAAATAATACAATTAGATATGTGTGTGTGTGGGGGACACAGAAGATAAATGGCACAATGTCATCTGAAGATCTACTGTACTTGCAGGTGGGGCAAAAAGTTCACAATTGCAAATGTACTCCTTCGCCAAAAACAAAATATTTCTACATATAATGAAAGCAGAAAGAAAGAAAGTCACGTCTATATAATGGCACAAGCATGCCGGGGGAAAAAATAATATAAGAATATTATGGAGACATTTACCCAGCATTTGATGAATCAAAAAGAACAAAAGAAAGTCAAACGTTTATATGAAGGTACTTCTTTGTCTACTTTAAAGCATATTTTGTGTGAAAAGACTGAAGTACTCTGGAAATATGCCAAGTACAAAATATCTCCCCATATAAACAACATTCACACAAGGCACTTCATTCAGTAAGAAAAGAGAGTCACAGTCCTTCCTTCTGCCACAAACTGCCTGCATAGCAACAATACGAGGACGAGATCTTCTCAGACTTTTGTGTGGAACCACAAAAGAAATGTCAAACAAAACGTTGTTGGGCGGTTTTTTTTGTTGTTTTTTTGGTTTTAAAATAAGCACTTCACCGAATAGTAAAACTTTGTTGGTTTAAAAATGAAGACCAGAGTTCATTTCTCTTAGCATTTTGTCCCCACTGTTATCAACTTAGGACGCTCTGTACACTTTCTGGTGTGTTTTTTTTTTTTTTTTTGTTGTGAAACACAGTGCTCCTGGGATATTTTAGTGTTTTTCTCTGATGGCACTCGGAAGGCAGCCAGTCACCAGGTTAGACGGGGGGGGGGGGGGGGGGGGGGGGTTACATGGAGGTTTCCACAGTTAAGATCCCGAGGCGTCCCCTTGGGGCAGAGACAAGAGGGGCGCTTGTGGGACGATCCGCCTGAGTCTGAGAGGTGTGGTTGTAGAAAAAGGGCAGAGATCGACAGAGGGGAGGATGGAGAGCACCGGCGGCGGGCGGCGCTGTGGTGTGTCCTGCTACCTGCCTCTCAGATCCTGCAGGACTCCGTAAACCTCTTCTTCTTTGCTGAGTCCCTCAAAGAAAGGCAGCAGGTCCAGGAGCTCCGTGTCATTCATATCGTCGAACCAGGATTGGACGGGGACCTTTGGGAGACGGGAACACCACCTGCAGTTAGCTTTTCTTCTAATACCAACTCATACTTTATAAAGAAGACCACCACTGCATTCGAAACATGGGAACAGAACCAAAAAACAACAACAACGTATGGTTGAGGAACTCACAGCATTTTCTGGGTGGAAAATGTAAGAGGCGGGCGAATTGTCAACGATGATAACGTTGCTGAGCTCTCGTCCCAACCGACTGAGGTCTTTGACGTAGTTCCCTCTGTGGAAAACGCAGGATTCTCTAAAGAGTCGCTCTCGGAACACGCCCCACTGGTCCAGCAGGTCTGCCACAGGGTCAGCATACTGTCCCAACCAAAACAGACATGGAACACGTCACAACTACGGCGATACATTTAAATCAAGATCAAAAATCTTTGTGGTGGTGTATACCTCAGCTAGAGCTCCAACAAGAACAACTGGCAAATGCAACGCTAATAGTCCAAAAAGGAAGCAGGTTATGTTTACCCGACGACACCCCAGAGAATACTACTCTATGACACAAAAAGCACAAGCGACAGCTAGCCGTCAACTCAGCACGGAGAACATCTGATGCTACAGAAACAGGAGGCCCTTCACATGGTTATGTCTCCGTCTCATTCGTTACACTTACCCATACATTATTGGATAAGATGCAAAAAGACACAGATGGAGAGCGAGGCAGAGGAAGTGTGAACATTCAGACAGCAAGAGCAGATGAAATATACCAGAAGAAGGAAATGGGAAAATGTTGCTCCACAGGAACTGGTTAGTAACCAAAGCACACGTGTCACAAGCACAGACGACGTGTCTGAACACACCTTGGCAAGACTGGCTGTGAAGAGGACACATTCAAATAGCTCGCCCATCTTTTGGAGAAACTCGTCCACATGGGGTCGCTTCAGCACGTACACCTGCAAGACACACCGCGGGTGTTAAGCCAGGTCAGAGGAAACATGCATGTGTAACACGAGTGTTGAGAGAGCAACGTACGGCTGAAAGTATGACTCACGCAATTTAATAGCAGTATTTGGACAGTGTGCTGTTATAATCCTCTCTAAGAGACATCATGTTCACTCAGTTGAGATGCTCTTCGCCCAGCGACTGCCACCCAGTGCAAGTAATCGTGAATAGGCCAACCAGGATACACACAGCCTATCCTGGATTACTTGAACCGGATCACAGCCAGTGTCTCTTCGGTAGCTTCACGTGGGAGCAAAAGTGACTTCTTGACCCTGATGTACTTCACTAAAAATGTATTTTTATTGTGTGTGTGTGTGTGTGTGTGTGTGTGAGAACAATACCTGATGAACGGTACCGTCGATCTCCACCGGAACAATAAAGTCTGCGTTGCTGATGGGCTGCAAGAAGAAACAACAGCGGGTCAGTGTCATTCAGATAGTTGGTGTAGTACCACAACCGACCAGCAGAGGTCCTGCTAGGAGCACTAAAACTTTGCAATTCACAGATTGTAACTTCTCTGGAAGGAAGAAGAAAATAATCAAGTCTCTTTTATGCCAAATATAAACCAACTCTTTGTCCTCCTGCAACCTCTCTATTAATCTAACTGAACAGGCAGCGAGGTGGTCGCCCTCAGTCGCAACCGGACAGAGGGAGGATGGATTGAGTGGAAAAACAAAAGGACGGATAAACAGGAAGCGGAGCAATACGAGGACTACACGCATCATATTCTGGATTGTAACAAAAACAGCCACTGATACTAGACTTGTGACGATGCTTTTTAAAGCTTAAGGAGATTACCCACATCGGCAGACTAAAGACACCACCCTGCTCTGCAACATTGCCCCCTCTTCTTACTACAGCACATCCTCCACCACCTGCTCCTCTCCTGGCTTTGTTTACACAGTGTTTTAAGGGGGTTTAACACAGCGTTGACGTCCTGCAGGTTACTGGCTGACTTTTGGATATGAAGACAAAAATGGTAGATATACATCATGTTATACTCTCATTGTAAGGCATATATACTGTATGCTTTACAATGATGTCGGTAAATGTTTTCAGGATTTTCTTTCGCTTGAGAAATTGGATTTATTATGCAAAGACTGTCAAGCCAACGGGCCGTCTGTGTCTTTGCTACACAGAAGGCCCGTGCACTGACAGTGGCAGAAGTGTGCACAACATCAATAGTGAACCTCTATTGGAGCTTTAGCCTCTTCTCACCTTGAATGAGCTGTGGACGAGCGTTTCGTCCAAGTCGATCACCACACACTTCTTGCCATAGTCGGATATTAGTATCTCTGGTAGGAGGTATTTGGCTGGTGGCTGTGGGGAAAGACGAGGCAGGTAATGTCAGATAAATGGAGAGAGAGAGAATGATAGAAGACATATCGTCTGCACAAATTAATGTGTGAGCCTGAGCAGAAAAGCCAACACCGTGTTATGAAGGGTATCTCCATGGGTGACAATGCAGCTGAGATGATGTGTTTAATGGAGCCGTTGCTTCATAAATGACACTCTATGGGACTCTACAACACCGGATATCCCCCCCCTGCTACAGCCACCTACTCAGAGAAAGCACCGCCATCAATCGTCTCATATTTTTGTCAAATCTGTGGAGACTGACTAAAAGTTTAGCAACTCAAATCTTAACCTTTTGTTTAAAGAAATGCCATCACACTTCTAATTCATGTGTGAGCGTGATAGGATGAAGTCATGTGGGAACTACGTTAAAAAAAAAAGAAAAAAAGAAAGACTTTCACTTTGGATGGATGTTGAACCTCATAAAGTCACTGATGGGGGATTTAACCGGTATGTTGGCCAGACATAGAATTCCTTTTCTTGAGTAACTGGATTATTAGTTTCACCCGTTTAGCTGAGGAAGCAAACACTACCGTGGAGCTCAACTCTTACTTACATATATTATCCAATTGCACGGATAAGCAGCACAATAAATGGATTTACTTCTTGCATGGAAGCACCTGAGGCGATTAATGGAAACCGTTTTTACACTTAACTTGTTAAGACAGTTAGTGCCTCAGTATTTCTAAAAGCATACAAACCACCAGGAGTGTCTCCCATGCAGATCAGGCACTGAGACGCCATTTAAGCCCATAGGTGCATATAACCCTTCCATGCAGCCAGTGCTACGATCAGCCGGTACTGAACCGCAGTGTGGTAGCAGAGCAAAAAGCTCTCTGAGGAGCACCGGAGCCCACACAGACAGGATGTGCCAGCACCAGCCCACTCAGCCTGCATGCAAAGGAAAAAGGAAAAGGAAAGGCAATACATACACTAGGGACAGGGATGACCTCGACCTGGTCACACTACAACACAAGAGAGAGACACCCTCATACATAAAACAGGGGCAGGAAGGAGAACAAAAAGAAGAAGATAATATCGTAGACAATATCCCAAACAAACAAATAGCATGCGTTTAGTGGAGCAGCGGCACCACCTTGGGAGGCGATCCGTTCTCCTCGACAGGTGGAGGCAGGGAGCTGGTGTTGCTGGCTGGCGGGTCCACATTGTAGTCGCGGAAGCAGCAGAAGAATGTGCTGAAGATGCTCCGGCTCCTCTGCTTCTTCAGGCTGCTGTTCGACTGGGACGCTGTCAAAACAACAGGAGGGAGTGGGAGAGCGGAGAGGGTGAACAAGTGGATATGCAAATCGATGTTCTGTCATTAAAAAAAAAAAAAAAAATTGGAGCATGCCGAAGCTGGGAAGCATTTACTTTTGGGCATTTGCATGCCGAGCTGTGGACGCTGCTGGAGTGACTGGGAGCAAACGGTTTTATGTCGATTGCAATCCTCCTAAGTGACCACAGTGGCAGTGAGCTGCACTGACTCACAACAATAGGTGGGACCTTGACTGTGTGATTAACTGGCATTAGTGTTGGGTTCTGTTGACCCGGCCTGGCAGAACCACTGATCAGAAAATAACGTGGCTGGCTGGGGTGACTTCATCCGTCACACATAGCGACAGTTCAGAGCGTCATTCCAGCACTACGGCGCAGGGCTTAAATCAGACACCGAGCTTTTATTAATAGTGACAAGTTGGAAGCCACACGCACTCTCCCCCTCCCCTCTTTGCCCTGCCGTGGATCCCTTCACCTGATTGGTCTTAAAGAGTCTCCATTTTGAAAGCGTGCTTACATTCGCCTCCCCGTGTTTCGGCTGGCAGGTGAGTGACTGAAGCAGCCTGGACGTGCACAAGAGATGGGGGGGGGGGGGGGGGGGGGGGGTTCCAACTTGTCACTATTAATAAAAGCTCGGTGTCGAACCGCGGG
>NW_022280045.1:1653164-1660434 GCF_004355925.1 Anarrhichthys ocellatus | reverse complement strand
GGGGGGGGGGGGGGGGGGGGGGGGGGAGGGAGGCCCTCGGACCCCGGACCCCAGAGAGTCTATACAAGGCTGCATTCCTCTACACCCATTACTCCCCCCCCTCACACAAACTCCCACCCACACCCCCCACCCCTCGGCTCACACAACCTGAATGCTTTTGCAACTGAAGACCGGCGAGGAGCAAATAGCATTATGTCATGTCTTTTGGCATCTTGATATTGTGCAACTTTGTGCTCCTGACCTTAAACAAATACCCGACAGACATTTGTCACGGGAAACACTCAGCCTGGAGAAAAAAAACACATCAAATAACTAGTACACAGCGCATTAGTCAGGACAACACACACAGCTTACAAATACCAGAACTATTTTTACATCGATCCAGCTTTGTCAAAATCTTTTTTTCCAACAAAAACAGTCCTATACATCACAAGCATAATGTGTGGAGTCACCACACTAAGAGTACAGCAATTCTATATCCCACAGCTAAAAGTATTCATTAGTGCAGGAAATGAATCAGACACTGACGGAGCCGCAGTATGTCACGGCTACATGAAGCCCTTTGCCATTTACCTCCATCACTGTCCTCCTTAATTACTGCTTTTTAATTTAGGGCAGGCCGTGCTGGGTATTTAGAGTATATCTTATTAGTGAGCGACCCAGAGACAATTAGTAGTACAACATGCATCCATCAACAAGGAAACATTAAAACATCCAGTCACTATTCTCAGTAACTTAAAACCTCTACGCTCATGGAATAGCTCAGTCAAGCAGTGATTATGGAGCAGTACGGCTGAAACTGTATCCGGCTAGTGCTGATAATATTATCGTTACACCAAAAAATATGAAAGAATTAGCTGCATTCACAGCTTTTGGCGAGCAGAGTGACATTGACTGGGTCTATGAAGAGACAGGTGACTTCTGTAAGTAATGTAAGCAAGAACAATCCCTCAGGAAAACCCTATCCAATCGTCTGAGTGGGTCCAAAACGTAAACTAAAAGGAGATGCAACCAGAGAAGAAGAGTAAAACATGATGCAGAAGAGTTTCCAGCTCCTGCCCGATGTTTCCACAGCATGAAGGCCACATTCTTACCCAATCCACTGGAAAGCACCAAACCACCAAATACCAACCTAATGAACTGATTTAGAGATTTGCTTAAGAAACCAAATTGTTCTCTACAATGACCTAGATGATCATATCAACAGCAAGCTTGGTTTGAATCTAAAACAAAATAACCGCATCAGGCTCACACAACTTATTTCATGAAAGTGGACATTGCCTTGTCATTTCAGCTCTGCATTACTGTGAAACTGGGACAGCGAGGCAGTCGTCAGCTTCCCGTGACTCATCACTACGATGCGGCCGCCGTATTGATTCCTCCGCACAAAGACCCTCAGAAAACAACCAAGGACTACCGAGTCATGCACGGAGCAGAACACAGCGCTCACCTGGGGCGGACGGAGGGTAGTAATTATGAGAGAGTAAGCTCATTCACAAAGTTACAGGTCAAAGTTCAGCTACTTTGTTTACATCTTTCCCACAACGCATTCCAAGGTTTTATTACCAACAAACATTAAGCATTTATTACCCAACAACAACAACAACATATTCCCCGTGCTGTTCCTCTTGGTTATGTTGCCCTCGAGGTCTTTCAGGTAGAGCATATCCAGCACGAGGCTGTCCACATACCAAACACACTATAACGCATTAATCAGTGAGTATCACAACAGCTTCTAGTGGCTCTGACTAACAAAAAGCCTCCTTTCTCTCTCTAGGCGAGGATGTTAAGACTCATGGGTGGGTTTTTGATCGTTGACACGTTGTATAAAGAAAAGCTGAATCACTGTGTGCTGTAAGCAATGTAGTGATATCTTAAAGCTTTGTATTTGGTCAACTGTAGGTGGGTTTGTCTAAATAACACGACATACCCATTAGCAGACTAACTTTCCACATGCGTATATACTGCAAGTCAACAGTAAATACGCTAATCTAACAGAGTCTAGTGCCTTTAATCTACAGAAAAAGAATTGAACTATCTTAAAATTGTGTGGTGAAGCCTCCCACATGAGCGAATGATAAGGACAGTGGGAGTGTTTAATCTATCGTCTGGAAAATGTTACACGTCAAAACAGAGTACAATTATCTACAGACTACACAAGGCAACAGTTAGGCGGCAATACCAGCAACCACTTTTATTATCTCAAAACACAACATGTTCACAAGCTGGTGAACGCACTCTGGCTACAACACAAGCAGCTATCAGTCGGCCTGAGCTCTACCGTGTGATAAGCTCTGACTTTAATATTTATAAGGGGCTAAACATCACTAATGGGGAACCTCATAGTCCTAATATGGTTGGAATCTGACGAAACCTGTCGGGTGGAAATTACAGTGACAGTCATTGAACGACTGCCGTGCTCTGTGGACACCACCACACATAAATCAATCCTCAGAAACATCTTGGATGCCATGATGACTGCAGAGGAGCATTTATCCTAAGGGTGAAGGACGGGATCATGAATTGCATCTCATAAATGCATTAAGGTCCGAGCGCATAACTCCCAACAAGAAAAAAAAAAGACCCACTTGTGCTCTTATTAGCTTCTTTAGAAAATGAAGTTGTTGATTCAAACAAATAAAAACAACATTGTCATCTTTGCAAGTAGTTATACTTGGCCTCGAGGTCAGTGGTGCTCTGGCCAAAGGGGCAACGAGTCTATATTTAACCAGTGTGAGAGGCAGGCGCATGTCGTTAGACAGCCAGTGGAGGAACACTGGGAGCAAGGGTGGTCAATTTCTGTCCAGCCAGCTTGGAGCCTGTTCAAGCAATGTAAGACTACCTGTCAAAATTCCTCTCGGACAGCTGCTGGTATGGGCTCTATGTTAAACGACTGCAAAGGGACCGCCAACTCATTGGTTGGCTATATAATGAACACAGGAAGTAAAGCTAACAATCCTGCTGTATATTCATGTTGTGACAAAGTGGACAACGGTATTCTCTATTTGTTAGTTTTATGTCAGAGCTTTGGCCCTTACACTCAAATGAAACCGGTTTTCAAGATGTCCAGAACGAGTGGAAGGAAGCACATTGCCATACGATCTCTATAATCATGCTAATATTTGACTCAGCCCCAAGGGAAGCATTCTGTGTGACTCATCCTTAAAATAAAATAAAACAGCATCACTGCTCTACTTCGTCCTCTTACTCGACTTTCACCCCGTAGTCACCAAAGTAAATATTGGACCCGTTTTTCCCAAGCTACACATCTTCCGAACATTGTGACACTAAAATGGCATTTTTCTGACAAACAAAATTAACTTTGTTTTTTGTAAAAGCTAAATATGGCTGTTAGCTTTGTAAATATCTAATGTAAGAAAAATAAAATATTAATATATTATGCAAATATGATCCAATCTGCTTATATCCACACGATGTTCACAACACACATGGGGGAGGCGAAGAAGTCCTGACCACGCCCACTTACGGGACAGGAAGTGCAAACCATTTGTGGAGCCATAGATCCTTTCAACCATGAGCAGATGAACTAACCACTTAATTGACTAATGATTCCAGCACTGCTCTTACACAGTGACCCTATCACTGTCACTTTTTCCCAGCACAATGACACAAACTCCCACCAACCAAACTGTGACTTATTAAACACCAACAAGCCCTTAAAAATACATTGACAGCTTTCAAACTAACTATCTTGATAAAATCTTTACCGAGACACAATATCAAGACGTTAGTAAATGTGTATCACTGCAGTGGAACCTTAACATCCGTACTGCATGGGTCAGTCCCTGCCTTTATCCTCTATTCTCCTATTGCTCCAACATATATGCAGAGATCATCTCAGGTGACCCACACAGATTCCATAGTAGTTACAGAGGAACACATTTGTACCCTCAGAGGAAAATGCATTGTTGTGCTTGAAAGACTTAAGTTCTCACATTACTAATGGTCTGACAAGTGAGGCTTGAGATGTGATACTGATACACCTCCCCTGGGCATGGGGGACCCGGGAAGTGTCAGAGCCCCCCCCCCCCCCCCATGAATGGACATTAGCAGCTATGGAGAGATTTGACCTCCAATGCAAATCATGAAAATGGATAAATAAATAAAGAGAAACGACAGATGGAGTGTAAGTGAAAAGTAAGGCACAGAGAACAACCCCGATATCTCCTTAAGCTATACGTACGTGATTGTTTAACTTACATTAAAATAATGATGATGGCATCTAAGATAGACATGTTTTATTTTACTGGAGATAAAATGAGAAAACACCACCTTGACTGGCAGTGGAACAGACAACGAAGGATACAGCCTTCATCGGATATAAAGGCAGCTCCACTGTAAATAACAGACAAAAGCAGATAATCGGATAACGTTAGTAGAACAAATCTGTGCATCCTACGAGGTCACCAAAGCCCTCAAGTGCTTTTCCAAATCACAAGTCTCTTTTTAAGGAAAATGATGTGCTAGTTCAAATGACATTTACCAACATCACTGACAGCAGATACCCAAGTTCTCCTCTGTCTGCGTGTATTCGTTACCCTAAAAAAACTGTTTTTGCAACCATGCAGACCACACCACTTTGAACTTTGTGGCTTCTTGTGTTGGTGATTCATAGTGAATCATCCAATCATTAGGTCCAGTTATGTGGCCAACACAGAGAACAAAAAGTGTAGACAACACAAATGTTAAGAAGCGAAGACTTGGCTTCACATGTTGTGTGGACAACTACTGCTTCACAAAATAATGAACATTAATTCAGCCTTAATGTGATTAAACCTCACGTCACCGGAGCGCTCTTCATGTTGAAGGCGCAACAAACAGACGTTAAGCTAGTTCAATAACTTACCCGGGACGAGGCCACTCGGATAAACTTGTTGCTTATTAAGAGTTTGTTAAATAATGCTCGTTATGTTTCCATGTTTTATTTGACTATCACGAGCAGGCAACCAGTGTCTTCAACTACTAAAGCAGCTAGCAAGCGCGAGCTAAAAGCTAACGTCAGGAGAAAAGTAGTTAGCCAGCTAGCATTAGTTCGCTGCCGCTGATGGACTTTTCCTTACCTTTCTCCTGGTTAAAGGATTGTATTTCTTCATCCTTCGGGTTGGAAACTTGGGTTATTATGGACATGTGGTCCATTTAGACGAGTGGTTATTCCTGTTTAGTTTCCCCACAATGTTATTCGAGCAAGCGCGCTTGCTTGGTTTCCTAGCTAGCTGTTTAAGATGAGGATGACCAGCCAGCCCACAAAGACAGGCGCCCGTCCGAGGAGAAGTGTTGGGGCTGCGGGGATAGCCAGCCAGCTAGCACGGTGGTGGATGGAAGCCGGTGGATGGCTGTCATTTATAGCTCTCCGCAAAATACCATCGCTGCAAACGAGTATTTTTTGGGCAACACCGACAGTGTGTGTGGCTTAAAAAAACAACACAAAAAAACACTGACGTTGAATCGCCAAATAGTTAGCAAGTAGCTTGAGTTAGCTGTGAAGCTCCGATCATCCAAAATGTGAGGCCGCGTCTGGAACAACGTTGAAAACACTAGGAAGCCCGTCGGAGGATCGCTCTCGTCCAAAAACACGTATCGAAAGCACGTTGCTGAAGTTGGCTAACACTTTAAAGCAAACTGTTCATCCGCTGGCCCTACAGTCCCCTTGCAACATGGAGGCTTTATGTATTTGGAGTTGCATCTGAAGCGGGGGCACTCGGAGTGGGAGGGGGTTTGTTTCTGTGATGGATCCTCTCAGGCCGCCTCGCAGCACTACATTGCTCAAACCCATGCAGCTGGATGGACGCGGCTTTCTCAAGCCTCCTCTCCTCTGTAATTACTGTTGGTCTCACCCAACAAATTACAGCTCTTTATAATAAAACAATGCATTCAAACACAATACACTTTGTGTAAGGGGGGATGTGGTGAAACCTTCAGCTACACCTTTACCATGCTCTCATGTCAAACAACAGCGAGAGTGGTTAACAATCCAAGTAAATTAGTTGACGTTTATGTCAAACCCTTTGGTGTGTGTTCTGCGGGGCTAATTTTGACATGTCGAGAGCGCCACCTAGTGTCTAAAGTAGGAAAATGCTCCGAGGATACCCTGCATTCATAATTATACAATACAGTAGGTAGGCTACAGTGCCTGCCCAACTCTGTTCAAGCAATCGCAGTTTCGGATTTGGAGATACCACTTCATGATAGGAAACTGAATGGAAAACTATGAAAAACAAATCAGAAAACTCCACTAGATATTGTCCTGACCTTAACGTGGTAGTCTATTCTGATACCCAACAGCACATATAATATAGACCTAAAGAAATACCAAAAGAAACTTAAGAGCAATTGCTTTTGTCGCTGGTTATCCACGAGCATGATACATTTGCGGCAGCGTTTTTAATTGTTCATAAGTCATTTTTTCATAAGCTACAGTCTACTTGCATATGCCTTCCTCTCAAGTCTAATCCTCTATTATTATTATTTGACTGGAGAATCATCAGAGGTATTCTATGGTGTGTCTCTGATCATGTCTTGAATACAGGTATATTATAGATGCTGCTATTGATTGATGCAAATGCTTTCCTCCTCTCTTTCTCTCTCTCTCTCTTTTATTAATCAACCCTTTCTCACAGCGTGTTTTGCGCTCCTGTAAGGTCCTATGGGCTCGGTGCGGACCACCCCTCACTGCGGTGCAGTATAGGATAAATATATCCCCCTCCACCTCCTCCTCCTCCGCCTCCTCCTCCTCCTGTCGTTGAGTCCGCAACATCCTGACTTGCCGAGGCTGGTGATCGCAGGCAGCGGCAAGCCCCCCACAGGACGGATGAATTAGAAAACCTGCTGTAACCACCGCCACCCCCTTTTATTTTTTAAAAACACAATAATTCTCTATATTGAAGAGTCTGGCTGTAAACACCGCTGCCTCGATCTTGACAGTGTGAAGCGGATACAAGGTTAGTAATAACAACAACAAAAAACTGTTTTATTGGTACAAAGGGTTGAATAGAGGAATATAATAATCAATGCAGAGAGGCCTGTGTGTTGTCGGCTCTGTATGCTTGGAGCAGTGGAACGGTAAACCTGTGTTTGTATGCAGGACGCTTTGCTGGAGTCCTGCTTAGCCATAGTAACATCTTGGCAGGGACAGGACTTGTTAGTCCAACTCTTTTAACTTGAGCTCAGAGTGCGCGACATGAGCCTGGCACACACACACACACACACACACACACACACACACACACACACACACACACACACACACACA
>NW_022280045.1:1610986-1653154 GCF_004355925.1 Anarrhichthys ocellatus | reverse complement strand
ACACACACACACACACACACACACACACACACACACACACACACACATAGTCTACACACACACACATACTCAGGTACAAGTGCGTTATTCCCCACTGGAAAGTAACTGTCTATCTGTTTTTTTTCTCCCATGCACCATTCTTGGTCATTCCAGCCCGTGCTAATTATTCTTTGAAGCGAGTCCCCGGTGCCTCTCGGAGATCACATAGCACTGCAGCTGCCCCGCTGTACAGCAAGACCAACTGCTAGAGCTATAATAGGAAGGAGAGGTAGGGTTGCGCAGCTGACGGTGCTGATTCCGAGGAGCCAGAGCTCTGCAGTACTATTTAAGTCACTGCCCCGTGGATCCTAAAGCCCTTTTAGTAAAATGTCACCTCCTTAAAACACCTGGCATCTGTCACGTTGAACCTGTGTGGGTGTGTTTTGGAACAAGGAGTTTTACATTTAATCCCCATCATGAGATTTTGTTGTGGGTGTGTAGATTTTGTAAGTGGCATAGGCTGTTTTTTTCTTCTTCAGTGAGTATATTGTAAAAGCATTGCCCAGGGACTCTATATGAATGGTGAATAAAGTGAACAATTTACATACTGTGTATAGGCCTCAAAACCTTTTTGTTGCTATACGCCCAAGCATGTATTATTAAGAGGAGGCCGTCAAGGTGCAGGCTTGTCTCAGCCCTAACTGAAACGTAACACTTTCATTCAGAATAATCAGTGACATCTGGAGAAAAACAAAAGGTAACACTGGTTCAATAAAACTCGATAAATCCCTTACTCCAATTTACACAATCATGCATTGCTGGTTTCAGATATGTCTGTGTTTGTTTTCTTCTTCATACTTTTACTGTTTGACTTCAGTCAGGTCTAATGTTGTGTGGCTGATTGCTTTTCCATCCCGTTGGGCTTCCAGGTTCACAGGTTCACCATGGGGATCAAGGCTGCCCTCCCCAGATATGAGCTGTATCTCTACACAGCCGTGCTCGGCGTGGCCTTGATATGGGCAGGCAGTTGGATATCTGAAGCTTCAAGTGGTGAGTGCAGGACATGTCAAGAGATGTCCAAAAGGCACACAATGACACGACTATACGCTATAGAGTGTACTGAAGTTCACTGAAGCCCATTTATATTTATCAGAGTCAGAGCGAATGCACATTTTTAGAAACAGCTGCTCCTTTTGCCGTAGTGGCTATATGAGTAAGATGCTCAACACACAGTCAGCACCTTCAGTCCAAATACATCTCACAGAAAAAAATCACTTACTAGGTGACAATGGGAATTCATTATTATAACACTGCTCAATTTAACCTAAAACTGCGTAGAACAAAGTTCATTGAGCAAATTGAAAGAGACCCCCCCCCCCAGGAAATCCTGCATGTTCCTATTAATATGAAAACAATTTAGAGCTGGTCCAATTACATTCTAATTATTTTCCTGATGGAGATATTTCCGACTAAGACTCAATTACACTGAGTCAACTAATCCCACACCTCTCCCTCTGAAACACTGCCAAGTCTTTGCATGTTTTCAGACAGTAAAACGCTCAAACTATCCTCTTCACCCACTGGTCTGAATGGACTGATTGTAATCTGGCGGATGGTACTGTCTGTCACAGTCTGTGCAGTCAGATGGACCAGGGCAGAGTCATTCATGCATTTTCTCCTGATTCCCTTTCTTCCTCCGACTTTCTTGAAATGGTCATTTTCTGGCTGCTCAGTCCGTGGACATCCACACTGCTCTCCGGTCTGCATGCCACAGTGGCACCGAAAACACCCGTAATAGAAGCTTGGCCGTGTTCCCAGAATTAAGAGGCTTTCCCTGACTGACCCTCACATTTTGATATCCCTTTTTCATGTCCATTAGTGTAATCAGGCAGAGCCGGAGGAGCTACTGTCGGGGGGCTGCGTGCCAGCCTCATTTATTGCCGTGTACTGAATGTCTCAACATCCCTGTCATGGTTCTGATTGTTATCACACATATTTTCATTCTTATCATTCCTGTGTTAGCTGTTGACTCAGGTTACGCAGCGAACTAATCTCCTACACCCAGATTATCACCGTATGAGTGTGGATGTCAGCCTCAAAAATAGAAAAGCTTTGCAATCAGTACCTTATGTAATGTTTGATGTTATCAAATGGACTGAATGTGCTCTCAAACCTTAAATTCATTGTGAACGATCCAACAATAACACCAAAGCTGTTTTTTATTTATATGATTCTCAAAAGGATTATTTAATTAAGAACCCAGAAATGAAGCTGCCTACATTTTAGATTTACCTAGAAGCTTTACCATAAATTGCCAGGAGTTGAAAATGTACTACCTTGCTGATTGCGTTTTGTTTGGTGAATGCCCTTTTTTTTCTTCCCTCTCTATTCAGAGAATATAAACAGAAAAGCCTTCAAGGAAAGCGTGAAACCAGGATGGCATTACTTTGGCAGGAAAATGGTAAATTGCTCACATATAATCCCCTTTGAGTATCTCCTTGTGTTCTATAAGTAGATCTGCTAATGCAAAGACATCAAGAGTAATGCATCTTCCTTTGCCGCAGGACGTCGCAGACTTCGAGTGGATGATGTGGTTCTCTACATTCCGCAATCATATCCTTTTTGCTCTCATGGGTCACGTTATCTTTGCCAAGATATTCACCCTCTTAGCTCCAAAGGTGCGTGCACGTTTGTGAATGCCCGTCGGCTTGCAGTGTGATCTGATTGCGTACAGGTGTAATGGCATGTCTCTTATTATGTGTATATGTATGTACGTGTTGTGTGTGTGTGTGTATATACATGTGTGTGTTTGAACACAAGCTTTGCTCTAATCAAGGCCACACAACATTTTAATTTAAGATTTAATATGATATGTGGTGTAAACATATAAAATGCGATGTACTGATGTAAACAGTAGGCCTTGGGCTGTACAAGTAATTCAACTCTGTTCAGTTCAGTGTAACTCTATTCTGTTCTATTGAGCAAAATATAATGTACCCCAAGGTCTAACACGTGATTGACTGCATTGTTGACTGCCATGCTGTCTGTTGAGTGCACCTCTTATTCTCTCCTGTGAACATGTGTTTTTGACATGTTTAAAACAGTTTGTTTTAAACATGTTTTCTGTCTTGTTCCATGCTTACAATGAAGATTGGTATTGATGGATGTAAGGTAACATTAATAAACTTGTGAATTTCACAACGTTTGTCATGTGTTTCATTAAAAATTGTTAATACATGGACGGTAGATTTGTTTGTCCCCCCCCATTGTGTAATCTTTCCATCTTAAAGTATATCCATTGTTGTAGATGTAGTGTTGTTATACTAACACCATTCATCGTGAGTGTTGCATTTAATCAAGAATAGAAGTCGTCCCGTCGTGACGCCACACTGACGGTGGCTCCTTCTTTACCCACAGCACAGATCCTTGATCTTTGGTGTGTACGGTGGTTTGGCAGTGCTGATCACCATGGGCTGGACCTTCATGGCTCTGGTACTGTCTCACTGCGTCATACTCTACAGCGTCGCCCTGGTCAAGAAGAAGTGGCTGTGCTTTGTGGCCGGCCTTACCACGCTGGCCTCCATCAAACTGGAGCCCTATAACTCCTGGCAGGTGAGCGGGTGGTTTCCAGGAATTAGAAGATGACATACAAATGTATATAATGATAATAGATGATGATGATGTCGTCCTTCCTCAGGAAGCCTTGGTGAGCGGCTCTTTCGACCTGCAAGACATCCTGTTCTATGGAGGATGCGGCTTCAGCATCATGCGCTGTATGAGCTTTGCCTTGGAGAACTGCGAGAGGAAGGACGGCAGCTACACGTTCTCCGACCTGCTGCGATACAACTTCTACCTCCCCTTCTTCTTCTTTGGACCCATCATGACTTTCGACAGGTTCCATGCCCAGGTGGGGATCTGAGATTCAACAGAGAGTGATGAAAAATGAGCGAAAGTGGAAAAAAGTGCAGCAGCCCTTCTGAAATGTGACAGTAGTTATGAAGCTATCAATCATGAGTGTATATTGCAGACTCCTTAAGGCTAATGTAACACCCACTCATAATGCCGTGCGTTTGTATAATTCAATTTAGAGCCACGGGCAGAGACAGAAAACAAATATGTTGTGCATATGTACACTTTGATTGAAATGACTTTCCCCACATAGCTGTATTTGACTTTTAGACTCTGAATGCTGTCTGTTTATCGAGTGTGTGCGCCCACTCAAAATCCTTTTTAGTATAAGAATAATTTTAGTTAAACGTCTGCTGAGATGTTGGGGCGGTCATATCATTTTACAAATCAATGACGGCGTTCCACAGGTGAACAACACCCAGCTGACCCGCAAGGACAGGGAGCTGTGGAACATCACCACCAAGGCCTTGCTGCATCTGGGGGTGATTCTGATGGTGGACGTCTTCTTCCACTACCTCTACATCTTGACAATCCCCAGTGACATGAAGCTGGTCTCCAAGCTTACTGACTGGAGTCTGGGTGAGTTCCATATACGTTTCTGCGCCGTTTTCACGTAGCTGTGGTCACAAAGGACTAATATCTTACGTTGGTTCTATGCATTATGTTTACTCCAACCATATGTGCTTTTTCAAACATGAGAATCTACCTCTTTATTAGAAGTTGACATGTTCATGTTATCAACTACTAGCATCAGTGTACTTGCTTTGATTTGCAGCTGGTCTGGCTTATTCCAACCTGGTGTATGACTGGGTGAAAGCGGCCGTAATGTTCGGCGTCATCAACACTGTGGCTACACTTGACCACCTGGACCCTCCTCAGCCTCCCAAGTGTATCACCATGCTCTATGTCTTCGCTGAGACGTACGTGGGATTTACACTAGTTGTGTGTAATCATAAAAAATAAATCATTACGTAAATCCTTGTTGCCCATGCTAAACATTGAATTCTTTTTTTCAGGCACTTTGACAGAGGCATCAATGACTGGCTGTGCAAGTGAGTTTAAAACCTCGGGTTTAAATGACAGAACCGACAGTATATGTAGACAAGAGAGATTTTGATCCTTCATCGGGTTGAATGTGAGTCGTAATTTTGCAGGTATGTTTACGACTACATCGGCGGGGATCACAATAAAATCTTCAAGGAGCTCCTGGCGACCTTCTGCACCTTCGCCATCACCACCTTGTGGCTGGGCCCGTGTGAGCTGGTTTACATCTGGTCCTTTTTCAACTGCTTCGGCCTCAACTTTGAGCTGTGGGTGGCCAAGTTGTTCTCCTTTCCGCCATTTTCAACCATAGAGGTGAGATACATTGAGATTAAAATCACTTGCAGTCAATAAATGGCATTATGCTTGGTGTAATGTTGTGCCATATCCCTTAATGTGCCTGCGTCCTATAGGGTGCAATGGGTGAAGCCATGTCACGCAGGATCCGGGGTGTGTTCAACGCCGCCAACTTCTGGACCATTGTCCTCTACAACGTCCTCTCTCTGAACAGTTTGGGGTTTGCCAAACTGGTGGGAAGACGACTGATTTTCAAAGGTGGGGAATAACAAAGGTTTATTATATGAAAAAGTATTTTCTGTCAGTTCTAGTCAAAGCGGGAACAACTCAAACATCAAAAGCAACAGAATCTTAAGGGGCGCCATCCTCACATATCACATAACTTAAGATCCTCTTTGTTGCTTTCTTTCCCTTGGATCTTTGACGTAGAATAAAAGAACAACAGAGCAGTGTCAAACATAGAGGTTGTTCACATGATTATCTTCAGTTGAACATCTACTAAGGGCATAGAACAAAAAGAGCTGCATTCCTTTAAAGTTGTACTTTCTTCTTCCCTTCCTCTTTCATTCCTCTCTTTGTGTTTCTCTTCCAGGTTTCCCTCTGTCCACCCTCTCTGTGTTACTTGTGACCTACTGTGGCGTCCAGCTGGTGAAGGAAAGGGAGAGACAACAAGCCCTGCTGGACGATCCGGAGCCGGTGAAGACCGTGGACGGGGGCAAAGAAAAAGCAGAATAAACCTGACAGAAAAACAGACCCCATCACATTGTTCCATCCTCGGCCTTGCGAACTGTACCTAACCAGACTGTAACAGCCAGTCAGCACCTGTATTGTTCACAAGCCTGTGTTGTTGTTTTTTTGCCTTTGTTTGTCAGAAGCGAGGCAATATTTTGAACTGTGAAATATCCTCAAGTGCACTTGCTGTAGATAATCGCAACGTCCTTTGGCACAAATCCATGACGGGGCATTTTGTATTTTAACCGAACAAAAGATTGTTTGACAAATGCTAGGCCTGCTAAATATTTTACGATGCTACACCTAATACTATATATAAAGACATACAGTATTGTTAAGGAATGACTATGATCTGTGTGGTTGTCTCCTCTGTTCACTTTAGATATGATTATTTTTAATTATTTACTTAATTTTGCCTTAGACGCCTAATCACCACAATGTTAACATACTGAAAGGTTTAAAAACTTGAAATCAGGGTGTATGGACTGTGGAGGTCCTCCACATAGCTTGCAGCTGATTGTAAAGCATATTTGCTCTACTGTCGCGAAGCAAAAATACAAGTCACAATGTATAGAATAGTTAAAGTGGATGGAGAATGCATTAGCTCTCTTGTAAACTTGAAAAATTGAACTTAGTTCAACCGTCCAGAGAGCGATAGCTTTCCTCCTATTATTACTGTAGGTGTGACGTTTCACCATGTCTTTCCTCGTCCCTCTCTCACATGATCCAGGCCCCTCTGTGAAAGGCAATAGGCCCCAGCAGGGAATATGGGTGAACTCTCTTATCCTGCCTGTCACCAAAGCCTGCTGTCTGTCGTCAGCGCAGCAGGCGGAGACAGAAAAAAAAGTGCATGCAAGATTGTAATGCCTTTTCTCATTTGTAGGGTTTTTATTCAAAGGTGTTCGTTTCAAATGTTTGACTTGAAATAAAGTTTTGGTTCATCCAAATGTGACATAGAAGTTTGTTGCAGCAGAATGGAGTGGAGACCAAAGTGGAAGTATGGTTGTTTGCTTCGATGTGTGAGCACAGTCCGTCTTAAATCTGAAACAATAAAATTGCGATGCTTTAATAAGTGACTAAAGACTGTGTTGGGTTTTACTTGTGTGACAGTGAGTCGTTGTCATGTATCACCACAAGATGGCCCAGTTTAACCAAAGTTGATCAAAGGTCCACCCACACAGTCTTCCTCAACTGTTAAAGAACATATCAGGCGTGAACACTTAAAAGTATTTTTATTTTTGTTCGGGGAATAATTTACGGTTTGCAGGAATTGCACAGGTGTAATTGATCGCGTTAATTATGACCTTCATACTGGCTCACTGGTGTGGTGGAACTGGCTCAGAGCTTTAATTAATGTTATTAGGTTCACCTGTGCTTCTCCTGCCACGACAAGTCAAGATCTTTATTGTGAGAGGTCTGAAGGTTAAATCTGTGGTTTCCTCTTTATATCCTTATTGGTCCTGTAGTTCAGCAAAAAGATTCCCTTTAGAAAAACCATATAAATCCAAAAAACTTCATAAGTTGAAGAGTTCCGTTCTAATGGGTGTAGGCACTGATTTATAAAATATGACTCAAACACTTAAAGTTTAAGAACAGTCCAATTTCAAAACTGTGAAAAAGTAAAGACAAAGAAGTAGAAAGATAGATACATCCCAGTAGATATACATCACACATTGAAATGATTATGATCACGACATTGTTAAATGATCTTAATTCATTATGAATATATTTAATATCTCCCTTCAGTTGGACAGTTAGCTTTAACATGAGCCTCAAAATGTGCATTGTGTGTGTTAAACTGTGTTTAGTTAGTCTTTACAAAGAGTTTGGCTTCAGTTGACACGTCTCCTCATCTGATACCTCTCTTATGTTCAGACATTCTTATTTTGTCCTTGTCATATCCTCGAAGCAAACATTTATGTAAACCAAGGAGCTTTCATCTGATTATATGGATTACAGTCAGAATTACAAGCAATAACAGACATTCCCTGTGTCTGTATGAGTAATAGCAGTGGACTTAATCTTCCACAACTTCTATCTCATTTTCAGCCAATAGGTGCCAGTGTTGTTTATCACTCTGGATGTATCTCTGGCTCGAATGATTAAAGTGGTTACACATATTCCACATATATAACATGTGTGAGCATGTCTCATAATCTTCACTGATTCCATATGTTGTGACAAATGAGACTTGAGACCAGATGTCTTGGTCCTGACATTTCAATCCATCCGTTTTTGTTTTTTTCATCAACGTAAGAGGGATAAAAGGGCACATTTAGTATATCGCCTGTTAAATAATTAGAAACACCTGTGTCAAGTGACGTGGTACATGGTGAATCGTGTCACGCTGTGTTTGTAACCTGAGGAAGGCTCATGGGGACGCTGTGAATAAACAATACATTTAAGTGTTGTGCCAGTGGTTGGTTTGTGGGTTTTGTTCTAAAACTTTTGAGTTTATTCCACTTTCTGGTGTCAGAGGAGATTTATTATGTAACATGCTAATGTTCCAGGAACTGCTGTTACCGATACACACCATATACTGTCTTGTACCTCCACCGATGTATACATGTAATACGGTGAACTGCTTAACATCAGTGTAGCCGCAGTGTATTCACTTTCTCGATCAATAGTGGATCACAAAGTTGTAAAAAGTGTGTGAAAACATCAAAGTGCCGTAATAAGAGCCAGTCAGGCTGCCTGGTGAGACGTTCTCCTGGATTTAACACGCCGTCACCGCCATGCTTAGTAATTCAGCTGTTTGTGGGGGTATTTGTGTGCAGGAGTGGACTGGTCCACCAAAATGGATTCCTCAGCTTTGTGAGGGTCCTGTCTATAAATACGCCGGTGTGACTGACAGCCACGGACAGCTGCAGCCACTGGCCAACCAACCCGTGGAGACCATCCACAGCGATCGGAGCAGCCCTGTGCACGCTGGCAGTCCTGCTCTGTCGTGGGGAGAGAGTAGGGAGCCCACAAAAACTAAACCGGGACGAGGAGACAGAACAAAATGGCTGCCCTGACCATAGACCCGGTGGAGCAGCCTCGGATGTACCAGCAGAGTCTGCTTCAGGACGGACTGTGTGACCTCTTGGAGAATGACAAGTTCGTGGACTGTGTCCTCCAAATTCAGGACCAGAAGTTCCCCTGCCACCGCTTGGTTTTGGCCGCCAGCAGCCCCTTCTTCAAGGCCATGTTCCTGTCCAACCTGGAGGAGAGCAAGAAGCGTGAGATTGTCCTCAAAGACGTGGAGCCGGGTGTTATGGGGATGATCCTGCGCTACTTGTACACCTCTGAAATTAGTCTGACAGAACAGAATGTCCAGGATATCTTCATGGTTGCCAACATGTACCAGATCCCCTCCATCTTCTCAGTATGTGTGTCCTACCTCCAAGAGAAGCTGGTGCTGGGAAACTGCTTGGCTATCTTCAGGCTGGGTCTGCTGCTGGATTGTCCAAGGCTCGCTCTGACCGCTAGAGAGTTCATCTGCGAGCGCTACCAGGTGGTCGTCAGGGACCAGGACTTCCTGCAGCTGGGCCCGAGCGAGCTGGCCCTCATCATCACCTCAGACGCCCTCAACATTGAGCGGGAGGAGCAGGTGTTTGAATCCCTGATGGACTGGGTCAGACATGATGAAACGAACCGGGTCAAGGACCTGACAGAGCTGCTGCACTGCATCCGTTTCAGGCTCATACCTTTGGATTACTTCAAAGAGAAAGTGGAGAGTCACCAGTACCTGCGGTTCAGCGAGGACATCAAGAAGGAGCTGGATCTCGTCAAGGATGCTTACAAGGGGTGTCTCCCAAAGCCCAGTAAGCCCAGCAGTAATGGGGCAGAGGGGGGAGAAGGAAGTGAGGAGGAGGACGATGAGGAGGAAGGGTACCTGCCGGGTATACTCAACAACAACCCTCGCTTTGGGATGTTTGAGCTGGAGCTGATTGTTATGATCAGTGACAAAGGGACTGTGGCCTATGACCCGCTAGGAAATGAATGCTTTGTGGTCTCCGAGTCCACAGAAATCCCCAAGAACCACTGCAGCCTTGTGACCAAGGAGAACCAGGTGTTTGTTGTCGGAGGACTTCTCTACAACGAAGAGAACAAAGACGAAGCATTCAGCTCCTACTTCCTGCAGGTAGTGTGGCTCTTTGTGACATAAAAACACATCACTTTTTGTTTATTTTACTCTTGCGCCTCTCATTCTTCAAATATCATTGTTTTCACACCCAGTTTGACCCAGTGAGTTCACAATGGTTAGGGATGCCCTCGCAACCCAACCCTCGCTGTCTGTTCGGCCTGACTGAAGCTGGAAACTCCATCTTTGTTGTTGGAGGAAAGGAACTGAAGGATGGTGAGCACGCCCTGAACTCAGTCATCATCTATGACAGACAGTAAGTGTGGATATCAAATTAGGAGATACATGGTTTTGCTTTGACCACAGCAGTGAGTGTGTAGATTCACGATAATCATTCATGATGACGTAACATCTCTTTTTGGTTCACAGGTCATTCAAATGGGGAGAGTCGGATCCTCTGCCTTATGAAGTATATGGCCATGGAACCATATCACATGAAGGTCTAGTCTATGTCATTGGAGGAAAATCTGAAAGCAAGTATGTGGCACTCTATAATCTGTATGATATTTTAGCATTTGTTTTATCACTGTGGCTCCATTTAGAAATACCTCTATGACATTTTACAGTTCATGACAGGGCCATCATATTGCCAAATCCTTAGGGAATCATAGTTTATTCCTTATTGCTCTATCACTCATTTTGTAACAGCATCACATTGGATATCTCATAGTTTGACATTTAGGACCTAAACCAATCAATATTTAAAGGGCTACTCCAGTGATTCAGTATTTATCTAAATTTGCGGGACTCACAATAGAAAGATTTAAGAAAAGGTCACAACTGACCAATTTTTATTGATTTTAAACTCCACACCTCCAGTTTATGACATCATTAGGACTTTTCCAGGGTTATTTTTTTCCCCACAGAAAACATTATACAATCTTGAGACGAATAAACTGAACTTCATGTAACAGCGGCGATCCCCTTTAACACACTGTATCACATGTTTCTTTTTATACTTTTGTCCATCTTGCTATGCAATTATTATGTATTTTCTTAGTCTCAGAAGGAAAGTCAGCCTTTCCATATCGTGAATTTCTTTGGTGATTTCAGTCGGTTTGTAGCCACTTAAGAGTAATTGCTTTTTTTGCTGCTACCGTTAATATTTTCAGGAGGTAACTGTCACTTCCTGTTATTCCTTCTGGCAGATCGCCCAAATAAAGTGACTTGCTTGTGAATAGGATCTGCTGGCCAAGAATATGCTGCATAATTCTCCAAATGTTTTGCCAGAATGTTTGTATTTTGGGGCAGCGCCAGAAGATCATACTTTTCCAAATTGTATTTTTCCTTCAATATCTGAAAACTTTGTAATGTGTTTTTCTCCATTATTGTGCAGAAAGCAGTAATACCTTGGTACCTGAATCTAGAATCTATACAATTTGGTTTAAATTCTGTGTCATATGCAAGCCATCTGAGTTTTCCTAACTGGGTCCACACATTGAATTGCTTTATAACAAAACCTGGTGTGCAGGGTAAATGAGACTTCATCACATGTTTCATGCAGGAAATGCCTGAGAAGAGTCTGTGTCTACAACCCCACTAAGTTTGAGTGGAAGGACCTGGCTCCTCTGAAGACGGCCCGCTCCCTGTTTGGTATCACCGTCCACCAAGACCAGATCTACGTGGTGACGGGGGTCACAGACTCAGGCCTCACCAGCTCTGTGGAAACCTACGACATCGCCACCAACAAGTGAGACAACAGTTCTATTTATATGACCCACTTTATGTCATCGTTATGAGGTGAAGCATCTGTCCACAGTAGTGAAGCTGACTCATCGAGCGTGAATCGCAGATTATAAGGTCATAAAATAGCACTTGTTGCACTACTTGTCAAACGGTAATGTAGCAGCTTATTTGACACCATCATAACTTCTGTTTGTGTGTGTGTGTGTGTGTGTGTGTTATTGTCATGTTGCGCTCCAGGTGGTCTGAGTTCACAGAGTTCCCTCAGGAGCGCAGTTCTCTCAATCTGATGTCGATGGGAGGGTTCCTGTACGCTGTGGGGGGCTTTGCCATGATGCCCAGTGAAACCAGTGAGGAGCCCGTTCCAACAGAGATGATGGACATCTGGAGGTGAGAGCCCCCCCCCCCTGCTCAATACACGTGATGAGGGATTATAATGTGATTTTTACTGAGATTTCATCCTACCAGTAAGATTACATGGGACCCCCCCTGATTTGGCCAGTTGCAATGTTTGAAATAAACATGTTTGAAAAATGACAACAACACAGCAAAGAGAAATCAGATGCCACGGTCAGATTAAGATGAAAATGTCATCTCGTAGACTTTGCCCAAAGGAAAAGCACAGGTTTAATGAATGACCTTCAAGAATAAATCTGGTGGTATTCTATGTTTTTCTAATTGTTAACAAATCCAATGAAAGACTATACAATAACAATTAATTGATACTAACATGTATTGTCTGTTAGCTAAAGCCTGATATCTCGTATCCTTCTGTGCCATAGAGCTCCAACAAGGAAGCCCCTTTCATACTCACTCAAGCACCGAATGTGTATTGATCCGCAGCTGAAAATAGATCCCCAAATCCACTATTTTCTCCTGTTTAAGTAATCTCTTCTAAAAACTACAGTTCCCATCTGTTTTAGGAAATTACTGAGTCTTTTTAGAGAGTAAAAAAAAGAAATGTTATGACCTGTTTTATCTTTAGTGTGAACAAATGGGCTTGGGGCTGAGTGCCACAGACAAGGTAAAGTATTGGGAAAGAGGTGAATGCATTGTTGGTTTAGGTCTTTTTCATGAGATCTGTTGACAATAAGGTAAATAGGGATAAACACCAGATTTGTAATATTTTACAATAATGGCTGCATTCCAGTAAGGTGCTCCACTTCCAGGGTCCTGGTATTGAGCGCGTTGGCTCACTCTTACTGGCATAGTCAAATGGATCTGAACCATCATTATTAATGGGCCTTTCCTGCTGAGCCAAGTCACAATGTATGCTGTGGTATATTTCTATACATAAACATATAGTTGATTGGGGTCTAAAATGCAGAGAAGAATTATCTCCAAAAATGAACTTCCTATACAGTTCCATTCTTCTTCCCATACACTATTATGAATGGGGCCACACCACAAAGTCTCTTTCACATCAAATCATTCTCTGTAGATGAAGAACGGCATTGAGATTGCATTTGTTTTCATCGCATGCCATCTTATCTTCTTTTAAGGGTGACACTGATATATATATTTATATGTTTCCCACAGATACGATGAGTCAGATCAGTGCTGGAATGGGATCTTGCGAGAGATTAGCTACGCAGAGGGATGCACTATTCTTCCAGTGCGCCTCAACACTCTGCGCCTCACCAAGTTATAACTGAACTGAACTGTTGCCGGTGCCAGGAGGTTAACGGCGTAGCATTGAAGTGAACAAGTGCACTCGTTGGGAACATTGGCCCCAAAATTGACTTATACGGAATGTTTCACTGTAATGATTGAATTTGGTCTCTGAAGATGAAAAAGTGTTATGTTTAACAGCAGGGGAAGACAGATACATGTTTAGTCTAGAGGGGTAAACGACATAAATTAGAATATCAAATTAATTTTAAAAACAGCCAAAATGTTGATTTACATTGTCTTTACATTACATTGTACATCTGTTTTTTGTTACATTATTCCATGAAATTCCTTTCATACCTGCTTTTTGCTTTATTTAAAGCAGAAATAAAGAAAATGGTTGATTGTATTGCTGCAAGTGGTGTGTTCACTTTTAGCTGGAACGACACGGAGAGGACTGTCCACAGGGCAAATATTTTTATTCATCTTCATCTGACGTTTTGTTCAACATCTTTACAGTTGATTCCACATACTGTACAGTACACAGTATTTACACAGAATGTACATGGCAACAAATAAGAGACACTTAAGTGATGCAAATAGCATGAGTGAGGAACGTTTCAAATGTAAACTTCGATTTCCAGTTGACACCTGAGCACTACAAGTCTTCAACACAAGTCTTCAACACAAAACACATGAACTTTATTTACAGACTCACATTGTATACAATAGCTGTGTGTGACAGTTACTCTGAGGTACGTTCAGTTGGTTACAGTTTAGTTTCAGTTTGACACACACTGGTACAGGAGGAGGCCTAAAGTAAACTGTCTGAAATTGTCTTGACTCAAATAAACGTTCGAAAACATTATTAAACAGAGAGAGAGAGAGAGAATAACAACTATCATGCATGGTGTCATTGAACTTAGATAAATAGTCAATAGATAAATCCTATTTCAGCTAACAGCGAAGCTAGCTTCTGTGTGAGGCAGTGGTTTGAGTTTAATGCCAGCACGCTAACATGTTCACAATGCTAACTTGATGTCTAGAGGGTATATGTTTACCATGTTCACATTCTTAGTTTAGCCTGTTAGCATGCAAGTGTTTGCTAATAAGTACTATACTCAAAAGTGTAGCAGAGGCTGATGAGAATGTCGTTCGTTTTGCAGTCACTAGTCATTAATTAAAGTGTTGATGACAAAAAGTTAATGAATGTCTGTAAAAAGAAAAGAAAAGCCATCTTGTTGATGATGGTAACTTTGACCAGTTGGTGGTGCTAGATAAAAAGTCGTTAAGAATCATCCTCCGGGGAGAATGAATGTCTGTACAAAATCTCATGGAAATCCATCCTATAGTAAGATATTTCCGTCCGGACCAAAGTATTGGGCCGACTAATCAACAGGCATGCTGCTACAAGCAAACAGTATGACACAATAACAATAATAACATTTATTAAATCTGTAAATATAGAAAAGAACAGAACAGAAAGCTAACAATCACTACAATGAAATGAATTGTCCATGCAATCCAGTTAATGGAAGTTACGCAGTGTTGCCACATATTTATTCACAATGTTGTGTATTGTGGACTAATAACGGAATACATCTGGTCCATTAGTTGCAGAAGCAGTAAAAATGAACGTCTGCTCAGCGACTGTGCACTCAGATAAAACTAAAAGCCTTTGTAATCTGAGATATATTTCACAAGCGGGAGCTTTAGAGGCTCCTCTGGAATGTTATCCGGCAGTAATTCAGCAGAGTGTATGCCCCGTGTATAACTGTCATGGACAGGATAGGGACGTCCAGTACGTTGGTCATGCTACAGAGTCCTCCTCAGCGACTACTGTCAGCCTGACATTGTCATTAATGATGTTACCATTGGTCCCCTCAGCAACATGGACCATTAGGTTAAGTGCTTGGAGTCCTCTTGTGTAACATACCCTTTTAATAAACATCTTGCTTCTTATAGGACACAGCTTGTCTCTGGCTCTGTTCAGCTATTGCTTAACATCAGATGGAAAACGCTGGCCAAGAGCTCCATTTCCCTTTAATTCACATAGTAGCCATGAAGATCTTTGTGCCCGCAGCATTCTGTAGCGTGTTCGTTATCAGAGACTTTGTTAATGTTATTCTGAGAACGGATTTTCTTACAGCTAGCCAGTTGGAGGGTTGACTCATCATGTGATCTCAACAAAGCTTTACCTTGTAAGATCTAGTCTGTTTGCCTATATAACAGGGTGAGACTAGCCCATATGTAAATACACAGATACCTGCCAGTCAGAGTGGTCAACCTCCGGTTACTTCCTGATCAAAGCTACATTACAACAGTCTGTGAAAACGTTCTTTTAAGAAAATGATTCAAACCATTTACAGGTGTCGTGTTCTGGAACTGGTTTCAGACGCCCTTTCCACTGTTGCTAGGAAAAACACTGGTCACTTGTCTTTTTTTTTTTAAAGGTTATGGATAAAGTTACAACGAACAAATATTAGCGTCAGTACTAAAATGTCACATTAACCTCCAGTAACCAAACAGCGAGTGTGTGTACAGTACTGTACCCAAATGATAGAAACAGAGAGGGGAGTTAACCGTAGATGGGTTTCAGATGGCAGAAAGGTGCTCCTGACACTCAGACGCCCGGCGTGTCGTGGGGCTTCATTTGGTCAGCATGCTGATCTGGGTGCTGAAGTTGTTGCCGTTGCTGCCTATGGAGGGCTGCTGGTACTTGGTGTCAGCACCCAGGAACCTCTGCAGCATCCATCTGCGCCACTTACGCTTAATCTCCGCCTGCACCTGAAACGAGAGACCAGAGGGTAGACAAACAGGATGGAGAGGGGGCGTTGAGAGGACGGGGACTGAAAATGAGATTTAATGACATAAAAGGACAGTAAACATCTAAAAGAGATGGTTTTTTTATTTTTTTATTTACTTACCTCGCCGTTCAGAAAGCAGTACAAAACTGCAACAACAAAACCCTGAAGAAGAGAGAAGTAGATCAAACTTATCGCCCAATAAAAAAAAGAAAATAAATACCAATGCGATAGCACAGCTGGGGAAACACTCAAAATGCTTGTGTATGAATAATGACGGTAAGATTATGACTTCAACTTCAGGCTCAGGCAGGAGGTTCATCATTTAGATCCCTGGGAAATGTTCCCAGGAGTTTTCATTCTGAGCTAAAACGGTTACAAATTAAGAATACTTTCCATCGCTTGGTTTCCATCATTGCAGTTGGCTCTCAGCATTCACATTCAATTTAATACTCAGTAAATCAGTGGCCTCGTTATTCAAGCATATAAAACATGTCCGCTAAACAAAACACTCACTTGCTTAATCAGACAAACCATCGTCATGTTACCAAGCTGTTTTAACTTTACGGGGTCAAAGGATCACATCCATTTTTCTATCTGGTGCCATATTTGTGGCACAAATATTTACCTAAAACACAAGATGGCAATCCTCTAAAGACGGATTAGGCACGTTAAATCCCTCAATTCATCGTAAAGTGGTGCCACGTCTGACATTTGGAAAGATGACAGACTGCTAACTAACACCTTGCATGCTGGGATGTGATCTTACCTGAAATGAGCCCAGAATGAGGTCGAACACCATCCTCACTTGTGGGTGGATGTGGTCAGGGATGAAGGCAAAAATTATGTAGTTTATGCCAAAGAGAGGTATCAACAACAGAGTGGATTTAGCCAGCCTCCTAAAAAAAAAAGTAGAAAAATGAAAAAGTGAACATTCGTGTTCACCCACAAAAGCTGGAGTCAGGACAGTGCTCGTCACTATGCAAGACAGCTATGGTTGTTGACGGCCGACAACATAACGGCAGAAAAATAATTCATTCAGTGTCGCCTGATAAGAAATGACATGTAACCCATGCTTTGATAGAGATGCTGTCTGCTCTGAAAACCTACGAATACTGATGGGATTCCTTTCTTCCGATGTCGGGGCAATTCATCTTCTGTCGCAAAATCCGGATTATACAGATGAAGAGGAAAAAGTTCACCTGCCGAGTGAGTGAAAGACTGATTGATGCGATTGCATTATGAGGAGCTGCATATGAGAATGTTGCCCATGACGTGGCGTTGTGAGTGACTCACGAGTATGGTGACCAAAATAGGTGTTTTGATGATCCACCATGGGCTGTCATCTATTATCTCCCAGCATCTGTCAGAAGAGATAAGAGAGTAAATACAAACAAATTCTCTCAAAATAAAAGAATATATTAAGTTAGAATAAACCCGGAAGGATTTGATATAAATCCCTCTTGTAGCCGTTCACCGCTCAAATATTCGGCTCACTGTAAGATACATCACAGTACAGAAGCTAAAGACGCTCTAATTTCCGTTCCACTGGGACGTTAAACTGTGCTACAAAGGCGGAGAGCAGTACAGACACACAGTATCTACAAACAAAATATCTTCTCTTGTTCATTTGAACTAATGAACTAGACTATAATAAATGATAGCATATAGTTCAATATATTCAAATATATGATTTCAGTAGCTTAACCACACTGAATCACATGAAATCCAGTAGACCCAGAGGCTGTGGTGCTAGCTTACTCTGCTAAGCTAGGCTAGTTACCTTTTAATAGCGCTGGTAACTTTCTCCATCATGATGAGATTTCATAGTTTGCGACTGCCTCATTTATGTGGGATGCCATGTTGAATTACCATCATGTCAGATATTCAAAATGCATTTTTCAGTTACAGGAAACAGGAAGGAGAAAGTGGGTACATTTAACGTTAGCCAAGGCTAGCTGTGTCTCACTAGCTAGTGTGTTTTTTTCTCTCTTTTTTAGGAAATTACACATTAATAACACATACTTAATAATTATTATATGTTGAAGCACATTTCATTTTGAACAAATATGTAGTTACTGCACATTTTTGCTTTGTAAGATAGTGTAGCCATGAAACACTCAGCTCTCTGTCTGAGACAATGTTAGGCCAAATACTTTGCATGTTGCGGATGAATAGTTCACTGGCACAGACCTCCACTGAGACCAGCTATTTTGATAGGCAAATGTGTCTTGGTTAAAGCAGTTGTACTGATAAGTAAAAGTAATAAACAAGATTAGACTAAAGACAAATGATTAACTCACCCAGGATAATTGAAATAAGCCTTTGTAATCACCCACGCTGAGATAAAGATGGTTGGAGCGCCTGCAAACAAGAAACATAAACAGAATTTGTGGTCAATTATTTCAACATTAAAATGATATGTCACACTGAAAAATGTCTACTGTTTTCATACAAACACCGCACTGACTCAACACCACCGAATATGACGGTGAGCCTGGAGCATGTGTACACTGTTAATCTTTTGGATGATTTCATAGCTAAAGTTAAATTGCATTTTGGGTATGCTTCTCATTTCTAACCGGAGTCATATTTGCTCTGTGCCAATATTGGCTCATCCTGGGTATCTGCAGGAAAGTCAAAGGCTTGTTTCCATTTTCCTGCTGGCAGAGACAACATGTCAGGCCTATTTATAGAGTTACTTTATTGCCGTGATGGGAAAGAAAGACATCAAAAATTTGGGGAATGGTTGTTGAATATACATCAAGAGCTGTCAAAAAGAGCATCCCTGTTGCCAAATCTAGCTATCCATTCCCGATATCAAGAGTTCAAGTCTAAATTGACTGATGTCTTAGTTCGGGGAGGAATTATTCACATATTATGTCTACCATACATGCATGGATTTGCTAAATGAGCTATGTTCCTATCAACAGCAACAAAAGCACGGCAGGACGCTTAGACTCAATTCTAACAGTGGAGCGGACTGGCAGCTGCCTGCTGCTGCTAATCTAAAACTGGCAGCAAGACTCATCCATATGCAGATGGAAAGGCACAGCATTTTCCTGCGCATGTATAAAACCTCACTCGTGAATTTACATATTATCATATGTGTTGTGGCTGTTGCAGTTAAGACAAAACAGACATTCGGGTCGCCTGACGGACGTATCTTGATGGTTGTTTGACGATTTCTTCTGCCACTTCAGACAACCGGATGGATCAAATCTCCTTGCAAAAGAGCCTGCGTGAGCTATCTGTATTCATCAACCTGTGGTATAGCGGCTGACACGTACCCCAACCAATCAGGATGTACCACCAGAAGTACTTCCTCTCAGAGAAGAAGGAAATGGCTAACAGAGTGTGGAGATAGAGGCCCTCCACCAGCAGCCAGAAGTAACTCGCCATGACCCCATACTGGAAGAAGACCACCACTGCCTTGCAGCCCACCTACAGGAGAACCAGGATGTCAGTGGCTTATTGCATTACCAGTGAATGTAGATAAATGCAATCCCATCACACTTCAAACGGTGAGGACAAATTAAGCTGCCAGTGGATGAGGCTGCACAGAGAACGTTTTTAGTAAATTACTCTGAAATGAGTATTGATGACTCACTTAAGAGAGAAAAATTGGGTTAGACTTGGCAAGTCAATCTTCAAAAGCAGCATTATCACAATTAATATGAGCATAATATAACTAGACAAAATGTGCTAATGGCTACTGGACTGATTAAATATGCACTTAAAGTGTATTTGAGATTCATGTTAATATTCTATATAAAGCCCCTTAGGCTACTAGAAGATACCGTTTTTGGAGACTGTTTAAAGCATTACAGACACAAGAACAGTAAATGAACAGCTTAAGTCTTCAGGTTTTTTAAGGGTCACTGACACTGAGACAAAGTAAGCAACGACCTCTTGGCATAAAAACAACTTAAATTCCCATAGACTGGTGAGGCCACGCTCTTTAAGTTTCTTCCATCTCCTTGACATCAACCAACGCTTTCTTCTAATGTAGGTTTTCCAACTCTTTAGTTGTAGTCTCAAATGTCTACATTGTTCTGCACTCTCTGCCCTGTTGAGCCAAAGACGTTAAACCGAGGTGTCCAGGCCTTATAGGAAGTGGTGTTCATTAAATGCTAATAAAACCTGAAAAATCTGTTCTTTAAATAAAATACCATCCATGTCTACAACATGAGGAATTTGATTAGGAATTTGTGTTCTCACAAATGTCTAATTTGGAATGCTTTTTTTCGTAGTTTCACTAATTTGTTTATACAAGTACAGTATTTTCTCAGACTGAGTAGTGTTCTTCATGACGAGTAACCTGATCTCGATGGGTAAAATTGTTTTAATGTGTTGCTTACTACAAAAGTTTTTTTGGTTTGTTTTTTTAGTTTAGGAACAGTTGAGAGGAACAGCAGCTGTGTTTGGACCAGGACAATCTGTGTACCCTCAGGGGGAAATAACTAAAGTCAGCCATTAACAATCAGCACTTAGAGATAGTAAAGCAGGTGATTTACAGTCGGCTGGTCTAATCCTCTCTGGTAATAAAGCGGCGGCTGGAGCTGGACCTGAGAAAACACCACTGACGTCAGTGTCTTGACCAATCAAATAAAAATAACATAGCCTTATTATATGAAACTGTACCTGATCCAGTGGCTTATCTCACACCTTATCTTAACTCAGCTCTTATGGCTTTTTGATATTGTTGCCATGGTTATGTTGTTGAGATGAAGTGAGTAAAACTAGATATCAGAACTCTAAAAGTGATTTATTGACAAAGCTCTCTTTATTTCAGGCTTAATGTTCAGCAAACAGGAACTCTCACAGGATCCTGCTGGACAGATGAATTAGGAAACGTCGTCTCAGGAGTGCAAGGGACTTGGCAAACACTGCTACACCCACAAACACTTGAGCACCCACACGTTATGTAAACTCAGAGACAAAGCATTAAAGCCATTAAAGTCTGAGTGAATAATTAAATAGAGGCTGTTTGCTTTAGCTTAAAGGACAGAAACTAACAGCCGGCCACTCGTACATCAGATGGACGAGTTAACTTGATCTGTCATGCAGGACTTTTGATGATGTAGGGAAGAAAATCAATAAAATGTGCAGCTTCGCTAATAAAATAAAGTGCCGTGTTGGCGAGAGAGATGTTCAGGAGCACAGAGAGTACACAGCCTACTCACAGGTGACTGGCAATTGTCTGTCTCCCCAACTCCATACAGAACCATGTCCTTGACGAAAACAGCAACAGCTTTCAGTATAAAAGACACAAACAGATGCATGTGGATGTAGTTTCTTGTGCAGTGCAGCTTCCTGCAAAATACGACAAATCAGCGGTTAGATGATTTAGATCAAGACGGGAAAGCAACACGCACACATCTCTAAATGACTTCCTTTTTATTAAAGATCTGAAAAGAGCTATTTAAATGACCAATGCGATAAAGTGTGTTTATGCCACCAAAGCATGCAATCGGAATAAATGTCGAGGAAATATCCACCAGATAATTCACAGACTTAATTTATGGGGGCCAACGTTGACAGAAAGAATGTGTATTTTAAGCTGAGAGTAGTCATTATAAGCACTTCATGAACGGTTATTGCCTTGCAACGTGCTCCTACTGTTCTGTGCTGTTATTTCAATGTCAAGCTACATGTAATTGTCAAGAAACGCTATCTGTATGTTTCATATCGGATGTAGGAGGTAATTTTCCAGTGAAATATATATTTATCTTGCAGAAACAAGTGTGAAACATCATCGACATTCAGCAAAGACGTAAACAAGAACAAATCAGGGTTTGTTTTTGCAGAGAAAATGTCACTAATGTAAATGCTCTCTTCTGGGTGTTCTCAAACAAATGCCTTCCCAATGAGCTTATGATTAGGGATGAATAGCATAAACCCATCAGGGAAGTCGTCCCAGCAGGACGGGTGCGATGACACATAGCATCAACCAGCTGCCTGAAAACGGCTCCGCAGTTGAGCATTAACAGCATACGCTGTTCACATCCTGTGTCACTGCTGGAAAATCCGAACCATTTGCATTTTATAAGCCCGAGGTGTAAACACATCCCATGTTGTTTAGGCCGTAACACACAAACACTCCAAATGCAAAAACACACCCAACTGAACAGACTGGGTTGTTTAATAGAGGCCACACACTTGAACTTATTATTGATTAGTGCAGTGTCATGCCAACATTTGTGCAAACTTTTTCTCTCTGCAACCTCAGGACAGAAGGTCAAAAGGGAGCTGTGAGCAACAGCAGCCTGTCTAAGTGGTTTGACTTTATGGCTGCTCGCTTTGTTTGAGAACTGTTGCAACAGCAGATAATGTCAAATGTGGACGTCTTGTCTCACAAAATCTGGCAGAGTCACATTATACGGTGTGAAAAACACTGTAAAACCTCTATAAAATGCAGGAAGTCGAGGGTTTTACCACTCTAAATGATGGAAAAAGGGTGTTTGATTGTCTTTACACAGGGGGTAGCATTTTGATTCATCTCCTTACCGAAAGAGACACAGTATGATGATGGCGATCGTCAGGCAAATGAGGGACACGCTGTGACCAATGGTGTAACCCACTTTGATGGCGTCGAAGAACTCTCCCTGCAAAAAGACATTCAGTAAAGCTCATCTGGACTGACTTTGATACCGAACATGAAGTCTCAGCACCAGCACATGGGGCCAGAAGATTTTTGAACTCTGGTTGCCATACCGACGTATTATCATCCATGGTGTTGTTGGGATTGTATCCACAGTCCATTATGTATGAGTCTATGCTGATTGGGGTCCAGCCACCCGCAGTGCAGGTCTTTGACAGGTTACCTAATGAGCAGAGGGACAGAGGGACAGGAAAAAATACTCAACATTACTCTTGCAAGAATACAACTCATTGCTCCGGCAGATTCAATGTGTTTCAATACGATTTATTTTATTTCATCACAATTACAATATTGTGTGTGTGTGTGTGTGTTGGGGGAGGGGAACAGTATGAGTCACAAGGCAAACCTTCTACATTTACTCTCACTTAATTATGTCACACTGAGATATATGTGTCTCGCTGGAATACTCCCAAATACTAAAAGGAAATGGAAGGAATGACTGAAGGGGATCCGTCGTCCCACCCGCTAAGACATTCTGGGACGGTTCCCATGTGTATTGGCCTCCATCTGTTGCTTAATTACTCTCAGGCTGCACACACAGAAGGAGGCCAGCAGAGACATATTTCTACTCTGGCCTGCCCATAAGGGCAGAAGTGAAAGGTCCAAGTACGTTAGAGTGATCGTAAAAAAATAAATAAATATAAAGAGAGGAGAGGGCACTTTCATCTGAGAGGAGATTAAAGTAGACAGTACAGCACAGTACAGTAGACTAGAGCTCACTAGAGTACAGTAAAGTACAGTATGGTACAGAACAGTAGACTATGATTTACTGGAGTACAGCACAGTACACTAGAGCTAAACTAGAGCACAGTACAGTATAGTAAATTAGAGCTCACTAGAGTACATTACAGTGCGGTAGACTAGAGCTCACCACAGTACAATAAGGTAGTACACTACAATACAGTAGAGTTCAGTAGAAATGAGTAAAGCTCTGATTATCAATGTAGAGTGCAGAAGACTACAGCTCAGTAGGCCTCAGGAGAGTAGAGTCCTGTAGAGTTCATTAGAGTAGAGCAAAGTTGAGCTCAGCAGAGAGAAAAGCATTTTGCCATTGGATCATATAACCTCCTTCAAAAGTGCAACATGTGCATATGTTGGGCAAAATATAAAGCTGTAGATAAGTTTGACTTTTTAAAGAATTGTTCCTTAATAAGGGGAAGAAATGCATTAATGTTCAGATGGGACACTAATCATTATTTCGATTGAAAACCCTTCTTACTACACACATGAGGCATATCTAATCAACCAGCCGTAAGAAGCCCAGTTTGACATCTCAGTGTCTTGTGTCATATTTTTTTATCAGCATGTCCTTTCCTGTCAATAAAGAAAAGGGAGCTGCGTGTGTTGGCGAAAAAATGAATCCTTGCACTGAATGCTGCTGTAGAAATCTAAATGTAGGACATTCCTCGCATTTCCCAATCGTATCGCTCTACGGCCACTATCAAATCAAGACCTAGTTGGGAAATGATCAACGATCCAAAGTCTTAGAATGTTTTGGCATTAAAATATGGTCAGCTCACAAATACCTGAGCGTATTGCAGAGAAGATGGCGGCTTAGCTTCCTCAAACAACATGACAAGACACAAAGGGGAAGATAAGCCCCTGCTGTTTCAGCCCATGCCACCACTGGATTTGGCTTGTTTGAGGGATTGCCAGAAGAATGCTTTCATCATCCCCCCAAAACATGACTGCAAGGATTTTCAATGTCATGCACGACAACGAGGAGAGCTAAAACGAGTTAATCACCCTAATCATCATTATTTTTATTTTCAAGTTAAAAAAGAAAAAAAATGTATCCTGGCTTTTTTGTCAATGTTGTAAGTCAAATGCTTTATCTTTCCTAGTTATATCTTGGATGAAGATTCATATTAGCATGCAAAGATTAGCTTCAGCTCAGCTGAATATTATGGCATGTAGGTGAACCCATCACTTGTCACTGCTTGTATAAAGGGTGAGTCGTCCGTGTTATTGAAAGAGATGAATGACTGTGTGAGTGTGTGTGTGTGTGTGTGTGTGTGTGTGTAAGACCCAGGCCTACTTAGTAAAGAGTTCATGTGAATGGCAAACTCTATCTCAACTAAATTTATGACCTGAATCTCTGTGGCGCCACGTTTCGTAATGCTTGTTTTTTGTGTGTGTGAGGCTTCTAAAATGAGTAGCTCGGGATGTGTCAATAACCTGCGTCTTACGCAATTGACTGACAGGTAATACTTTTTTTTACTTAATAGGCACTTTTTTATTTACACTGTACCACAGTCACAAAAAGGACAACTTCTTGAAAAGTATACATCATGTTTCTCTAACGTCTCAGGATTCTGAAACCTTTTCAAAATAAAATGAATAAATTGTAAAATGCACAGCAGTCAAGCTACACAAACAAGGTTGTTTTTCTTACTTCCTGCAATGCTTATATTTCTGACCCGACTGCAACAGTAATTTACAATGCACAGAATCCCAGACTGTTCATCATCATCCCTTAATTAAGTCTTCCTTACATTACCTGAGAGCATAGTAGGATTAATCATGAGACCTGCACTGATTTGTTGATTTACTGCATAATTGATGGCATGCACATCAGTGAGGCACAGGCCGCTTACAATCCCATCTCTTTCTTTTAAGGCCCCTTAGCCCCTAGTCCCTGCACAGGGGAGGCGTGTTGATTCTGTGAACCTTTGACATGTCGGTAAAATATACCTCTTCTGCCTTCAACCCCACAATTCTGGTGATTCCTCACTCTTTTCCCTGGAGGGCTCTCCTCTCTGGGGTCACACTATCTCCCATCTGGGTCACATCACAGCTTCCAAGAAAACCCCTCTCCTACGCAGCGAGCCTTCACATGCTCATGATAAATCCTGGGTTTGAGTCCCTCTCATGCCCTGAATATGACGGGGGAAATACTGTCTGGATTACAGGGGCAGGAACACCCTCTCCATGTGCATATGTGCGTCCTTCAACCATTGACAAAAGAAAATACCTGGCTCTCAGCTGCTCAATGTTACACTGTGCTAAATGCTACCATGCTACAGTAGCTGGTTACTAACTTTGTCTGTTTGTTGTTTGATGCTGGGCAGATAGCATACACTTGGTCTATCACTGCTTTTCTGTTGGAAAAAGCTGCCAGCTTCGTCTTGAAACAAGGTGAGAGTTCGAGAGCGGGAAAACCGAAACAATATGCTAAAAAGGGCTAAAACAGCTAAAAGGCTCCGTAGACCTGAATAACTGCCAAGTTTGCATAATTCTCTGGCTTTGTCGCAACAACTGATACATGGTACTCTACAAACAGCCTTCTGATCCATTGTTACAAAAAATATATAGGACAAGTACAGCCCTTTAAAAAACTATATGCACACCAGTGTTTTCAAGCTAATTACAAGATGCTTCGATAAATTAACATTTCTCAAGGCACTAAAGTTGAAATTGATGCCTCTATACACATAAACAACTCCATCAACTCTTACAGAGTAATTACACGGAGGAGACTCGGGGTGGTAATTAATGGAGATATACGGGAAACCGTACAAACACACTGCAGTTCAGCCGATAAATCCTCAAGAGAGTGGTTCCTCTTATTACTACTACAACTACTTCCCCGTGAGGCTTCTCATGGATTAAAGGAGGACAAATAAACAGAATGTGCCTTTGATGCATTAGATGGGAAGTTGTTTGTACTCGGCGTGTTCTTTGTGATATATGAGTTGGGGTGTCAGGAGAGATGGATAAAACATGAGTATGAGCCACTATGATGCTGCTCTATGCACTTTGTAATTCCTATTTCTGGTCTCAGACGTGGAGCGTGATGGCCTTTCTACTTCCTCCATGAACAGACATGATTGACATTCAATATACAGTTTAAAGTTAAACTTAGACTCAGGGATATGGCTCTATCGTCAATATTTTTTTATAGCTTTTTTTCTGAAAACAGCTGCCTGCTACTGGAAACGACCTGATAAGAGCGTCAGAATAAACCAAAACAGTAGAGTCGAGGTCCATAAAACCAAAACAATGAGCTAAAAGACGATAAAACGTTCCTCAGAACTGAACAAGAACTGCAGAATTAGGCAATAATCCTCTGTGGGTTTGTCCACATGAGCGACCCCTTTTACACATTGATTTGATCCTTTCTCAATACAAGAATATTGATTGGAACAGTTTCAACATATCTTGCTTAGCTGCTTAAAAGAATAATGGTAGTTATTGAGCATTAGCCAGAGTCTGCTCATTGGCTTATTTTTTTAACAACACATTCATCTTTCTTATTTATTTGTATTTTATTCTTCTCCTAACACTGGGTAACAAGTGTCACTGTCCATTTACGTTCATCAGTTTGTTTTCCTTGCATATGTGTAACTATGTCCAAGTACTGCCTCGCCGGCTCACGATGACACTGTCTACCTTCTGCCAAATGACCCCAAAACTTTGTGAGATAGCTGACCATCCCACAAACAAATGCATCTATATAGTCACTGGCTGGCCTTGCCACACACACACACACACGCACACACACAGACACATTCATGCCCTATATAAACCGTATTCTTACTTGTGGAAACGTCCCCGGAGAAGTAGAAGAGATATTTTGGGCAAGGGATGGTGACCACCTCTCCAACATCAGCACTGGGCCAGCAGGTTATCTTGTCCCAAGTTCCGCTGCAACCTGACCGAGAGAGAGAGAGAGAGAGAGAGAGAGAGAGAGAGAGAGAGAGAGAGAGAGAGAGAGAGAGAGAGAGAGAGAGAGAGGCCCAAAAAAGGGTGTGTTCTAAATGGTCAAACATGGAAACGCCACATGCTGTTTATAGAACCTTATACTGTATGTCTGAAGCAGTTGTGATATGACTCCATTCCAGTGACAAATAGCAACCTGCCTCAGGTGAAGGTGTAGCACTGGAGTTCCCATGGCAGCCAAAATGTGTTCATGCGCTCGAGTCAGCTGTGGTTACAGTCCCGGGTCCATAACAGCGGATGACCTGAGTTAACACGCCGCCACCATGACTAATAAAACAGCTCCCCGTCCTGCGTTACACACTGTTATTTGAATTCAACAGACCACTGCGACTGTCCACAGAGTGTTCAGTCTCCGGATGCAGACGGCACTTTTACATCCACACCTGCTCAACATCTCATCACCATGAGAAATCAGTTTACCAGCTGATGTTTGCATCATCACCCGGAGGATTTGACAGCATTTATTGAATCTTTAGGGAGCAAGATGACGTCTAAATTCAAAAAAGATAATGAGTGTTTAATGACTTTTTCAATATGTGAAAGTAACCAGAGTCTCTTGATACATGCAGTTAGGATCAAGGAGGTTTTGGTTAAACACCAAGGCAATAGAGGCTCAATAAAGCACGATTATCTCTCCGTGGAACCTAATTATGTGCTGCGTGCTTTAAGGATGCAACACGTCACTTAGCAACATGTAATTCCAGCTTCGACAACAATACATTGAAACAACAAATCAGCTAAGTTAGTTTAATTGTTGCACACTCCCTGCTGTTCTGTTGGCAATAGCATTTAATATAAAAACAAGTACGGTCAAATGTGATCAATTACAAAGTTTACTTTAAAATTGAACCAAGCCACACACAACAGCAGGCTGGCATTAGATGGAAAGCAGTGTTTAGCCATGCAAGGTGTGATGGAAGGCCAGAGGGGAGGTTTTGTTGTCTTTAGAGCTTGTTGTGTCACTTCGATCAGAAGCTAATTGTGGATTAGGCAAATTTTGATAAAACATAGTTGCAGCCAGGAGGCATGTAGAACACACGCACACACACACAAACCCACATACCTGTTGTTTTGTTCTCAATCTGAGCCTCACACAGGTTCCTCTCCTTGTCTATCTCCTTCACCATGTCACACATCTGACTGTGCACTGAAAACACCTGCAAAAGGAACATTTCACACATGTTCATCTACACACCTCCGCACAGTGACATTTGAAAGCGTCAGCCTCAGATCATTTGTCTATTAGTGACGGTTATGAGCTGTGCTGCATCTGCTCTCTGGACAGCGCTTCACATGTCAGCCGTCTCCGCCGGGCCACCATTAATCTCTCCACCAGACGCACACGGCGGACACAAAAATCATCGCATCCCTCATATTTGCATGTGAGGGCGTTTTGGAAGACGCGGAGTGAATCTACAGCCGGGTTCAATGTTGAAGATGAATCCATAAGGTTCCACTGCCAGGGAATGTGCGGACCATCTGCAGGACCACAAGATTTATTGCTGGCACTTAGGTGGATGAGTCTCCTCTTTGTTGGCATTAATCAGGCTTGCACTATGTGGCTATTGTTAGCTATATGACTCCATACTCTCCCCCCCAGACAACGTGACTCCCCCATTTAAGTTATGATTTATCTCGCTCCGTAGGCTACGGTGCATGCCCTGCGCAACTTCACCCAGGGGGCACCTCTGGACTAGGATTGGAGAATATGCTGTCAGTGATGGATCAACGCTGCCTTAAGCAGTGCGCGTTGGAGTATCAGGAGAAAACTTCCTGCCCTGCATCCTCGTGATCATGAACATCATTTCTACTCTCCACCACCAGCAATAACAACCCATCTCCTCCTTTGCTTCGTTTAGCAACACAGAAGCACTGAAACAGCCTGCGAGTGTGCGCAAATGCAGATTTCAAAAGCCAGCTCGCTCTTCTACGGGCTCTGACCTACAGCTGAGTTCAAACATGAATCATACATTCTCCTCTGCAGGAGACGGTTGCGGATGAGGACACTATGTGGAGGCCGGAGAGTACAGAGGCAGACAAAGGAGGTCATTGCTGTTGGGAGACCTTGTGACTTCTCTTGGTTAACCTTAGTGGTGTAAAGAGATCAGCCGGGACATAAAAACACATGAATGTCACTGAAAAAATGTAAACTTTGCTTTGGTGCCAAATGTCATTTTAGATGCTGCAGGTTTTTGCCTGAGGGTGTTGACACACAAAGCAGAGGGTGAACCTGGCTGGAGTGAGGAGGAGACCGGTGCTGGGATGATGGGAGAGGAAGTTATTCTTGATTCTTCCTTTTTTATTTTCTTTTTAAATGAGCTCAAGTTGTAATATTATTTGTTCTGACATATCAAAAGCGATGATGATGAAAATAAACTAAAGCCAAACAATTCCTTGGTACACTATTGATAACTAAATCCTCCTCTAATCAGCGTCCCTCCACATGTTGAACGGGGAATGCCTCAAGCTTCTCACTGGGGCACATTGGTGCGCCAGCATCCAAAACTGGTTTAGGCGCGCACCAGAGTGCGCGTCAATGTGCTTGAAGGCAACACACTTCTTGATATATTTACGTTGTAGAACCTTACATCCACCTCAAAACAGGCGAACAACGGACGCACATTGAAAACAAGCCAAAGTTCAAGTCATGAGAAGAGTCAGAAGTGTTGTAAAAAGACTCACGTGTTGCAGCAACATGCAGGAGAGAAGGATGAGCACGCTGTTTGAAACTGCGACCAACATGTCCTTCAGAGGAGTTGATGCTTACAAAAAAAGATTGTAGAGAGTAAAAACAAAAAATATGTAAAAGAGTGATATTCCTCCGCAGGTTGGTTCGGGTCTCCTTGCTGACTCTGTTCCAGCGCTCTGAGTGGAGTGAATCGCACCGCTCCTGACATCCTCCTCCTCCTCCTCCCTCTCGGGCTTTAGCTTGAACAACCATCGAGTAACCAATGAAAGCTCCTCTGTGGACGTCAGTAGATGATCAGGTGTAAACAGAAGGGAACTAAGCCTATCCATGAATTAATGTCAAGACGTGACTGAACCTCTGTTTCATTTTCTACAGTTTGTTTGTGATAAGCAACCGTGTTATCATGTAATGTCACACACAGTGGTACAAAGTAACTATTTAATCAAGTGCTGCACAGCAGCCAACTTAAGTGCAATATGAGGTACTTGTATTTGACATAAGTATTTCAGTTTGATACTACTTTACACAATTCAGGGGCAAATATTGTATGTTTGATGCCGTTACTTATTGAACAGCTATTTAGTGAATGAACAGATTATAGGAATTTAAAAGTTATAAAACACAGTTTAGATATAGATTAAACCAGTGGTTTCCACGCTTTTTGACTTGTGACTTACAAAAACTGTGTTTGGGGGGGTCCCTAGTTATGTTTCTGATGCCCACGGTTTGATTAAAAAAAAAGAAAAAAAATATTCGAGGCCTAAACAGAAGGAAAACTTATTTAAATCAAAACAGGAACTCAAATTTGTTCTGCAGATTTTTTTTCCCTTGTGTCCTCTCGCCATATTCACGGTGTGACCATTTTCAGGGGCCCGACCCCCAGTTTGAGAACCACTGGACTGAACAATCTACAACAGTAAAAGGCTACTTATACAGTGTCACTCAACAGCAATCAACAGTGTCATAATAATCAGTCACAGGGGCCTTTTTTTTTTTGCAGAAGCGATACTTCTTCTTTGATACGTGAAGTATATTTTGTTGACTTTTATTTGGAATGGAGTACTTCTACACTGTTGTATTGGTACTTAAGTAACACATCTGAGTACTCTATCCACCGGGGCTATAGATTAATATAAAAGCAATTATTGAGTTAATATGATTCTTTGAGGACTTACAGACAGGCAAGTGACAAATTGATAAAAATTTAATTAAAGGAAAAAATCTGAATAAATGTGAAGAGGAGCATAAATGGTATGATGAGGATGAAAATGAATGAATCAACAACTTCCTAAGACAATTCATGTTGTTTTTTTCTTAAATCGGTCACCCATCTGTATGAAAAAGGGAAGCAGAGGAATATTCGATTTAGATTTTTTTAGACTCCATCCCCTAAAACTGCCATGAAGTTGAGGCAACACAAACAGGACTGCATATAGATGAAGTCATCAGCTGCACGTCACTGTGAATTAACATTGACAGTCCGACAAACTACGAGAAAGACGCCATTAAGATGTCTTTTTTTATCAGTGGTTCAGACCATATAGGAGACCATAATACTGTAGTGACATGCAATAAAAATCAGTTTCTCTTGGCTCTCGTACATGGGGCTGGTCATAGCTGAAACACTGCTCTCAGATAAGATAATGCTGCTGTATATGCACCGAGGATGATGCATGGTGCACATGTGTTTGTGAAGTGGCTGCAGCATTGCCGTGGAGAACGGAGAGTTGTAAAGCTCATAATTCATCGAAAGCGTTGTGGGAACACTGAAAAAGTACGTCTGCTCCCTCTGGAAGTTGTGCAAGGTGAAAAACAGGCAGCGCGTTTGTCTCCGGTCAGATGGTTGCTCTGTCATCAGTCAGTGTGCATAGTGTGAAGAGATGAGGGCTGAGTCATTTACTTCCAACTATGAGGAATACATGTTTCTGACAGCAATGCACAGAACCGGTCCTTGTTTCCTACACGGACTCCTCCAGTGGCAGCATGTATCTTACGTTTTACTGGTCTGCTTTTACTATCGGCGGGTGACTCAGCGAGGCTTATGAAAGCTTTGATGGATGTCAGAATAACCCTCATCTGGGATAAAAGTTCATGTTTGAGCCTTTTGAGTGCTTCTTGGATGACGCTTGTGGAATTTCAGAAGAGAACGCTCTTTTCCATCCCTGGTTTCTTGTGTTTATCCGTCTGTTGCTTTCTGAGGCCTGATATAAGCACACTTACTTCTAAGACGGAGCAATTTTTTTAACATTGCACAATCACAATACAGTCCAGAATGAGTTTATTTGTTGGCAATGTCAGACATTAGGAGTAACTCACTCACAATAATTACCCAAATGTTTCTTATAGCTGTCGTTACAGCAAACATTTCACACCACCAATGTTTGCCACTCTCTCATACCGGTGATATTTCTCTATTTGTACTCGTTCTCTGCTCACAACTATACGGGAGCTTTGCACAATCAGCAACATCTTCATGTTTGATGCCATAAAGCAAGCATACAAATTGAAATGGATGAGTTCACACTTGGTTAGGTTAGAATTAGGTTTAGGTTAGAGTTCGAGTAAGGGTCGGGCATTTAGTTGTGATGGTTAAGGTTTGGTTAACAGGGAATCAGTGTCCTCACAAAGATATAAGTACAAGGTTTTCTGTGTATGTGTGTGTTTTCCATTTTCAAGTACACACAGTCTCCTTATGTCAAGGGCTTTTTGTGTGCTTTGTGCATTTGTGTTAGTCATCCATTATTACTGGATAACTACAGATCCTATGTCACTCGTTCTCCATTGCCTTGAAATTATGTTATACAAGTAGGAAATAGTGCAGAGAAAGAAATACACAGGAACATCCAGGCTGGCTGCTGTGAAGCATGTGCGTCTTTTCTCACTCATCTACGAGAGGAAGGGTGTGTGCATGATTCAAAACAAATATTAGAGAATTTAGAGCTATGAAAATCTGAAAGGAGGATTCAGGGACCTTTTGTTTTGCTGATGAAATAAGAACAACAACCATTCATTAGCCAAAGACCATTCATTAGCCAAAGACCATTCATTAGACAAAGAGATTATGCCAGACTTTTCATTTACTCCCGATGTTCTGCTCTGTTCCGCATCAATCCATTGGTGAAGCCAGACTGTGCGTGTTGTGTGTGTGTCATCAGAGGGGCTTCTTCCATGCAGGTTTGCAGACGCTGGGGGCTGCACCAAGGTTGCACATGTTGGAGCGAAAGGTGTTCCAACAACGTCCTTATTCTGAAATTAATGCCATTTTGCTTTCAGTAAGCAGTCAAGGACATATTGAAGAAGAATGAATCAGGATGGCCATTGAGTAACTAAAAAGCAGCTCTATGGAGACTTTCTTCAGCGGTGTGTCTTCTCTCATCTCTTCTCCAGGCATCAGGGGTTGAATTAAACTGTAAGTGTCAGAGATGCCCCTGAAGAGTCACTGCTATTTGTGCACGAAGGTCAAATCTACAGAATTTCCTGCAGTGCAGATACATTGTCAATATAGGCAACTATTTACACAGCCTGGGGGGAAAAAAGGAGCTGGGAACAACAGTTGGACAAAGGCATCCAAATGAAGGGAGAAAATACGACCATGCATGTAAAACAGGTGTGTATTTACAGTCAAGCACTGTTTGCCAAGCGAACGACTGTTCAGTACACAGAGAGAGGCGGAGAAAGGGGAAGCTGGCAAAGTCTGGCACTCTTTACTTTATGATGCATCAGTGTATAACTTTCGTCAACGCTGGCAACTTTCAGTAAAGACGTAATCGGGAGATTAGCTGCTTCAGTGTTCAGTGTGCTTATCTGGACCTGTCTAGGGTGTTGTATAAGGTAAATCAGAGAGGTCATGAGATGATTAACAGGAGGGAAATAGAAAAAAACAAACATCTGCTGTACCAAACTATTGTATATTATCTGTAACTGTTCCCGCATCTTGTGAAACACTGGATAGAATGATATCTTCAGGCAGCTAAAAGTCATAATAAAACAACCTGAGAGTGGAAAATCCTCCCGTTCACACCTCATACACACATCTGTTACAGTCTCCATAAATGACTCAGCCTGCAAATCATCCCGTTCATGACGACATCATTCAGATTGTCGACATGAATCAGTATGACGGTAACAGGCAGTGAACCAACCGTATAAAACTGGATATTACAGTCAAGGCAAAGGTGATACCATAACAAGTAAATGTACTGCATTCTAGTTCAGTGAATGTACTTAAAGTATGAAGAGTAAAACATATTTAATATGCAGAGTTGACCCTCTCAGTGTTAATGTCATCTATTATTGTATTGTGCATAAAACAAGCTGCATTTTAATGGAGCTGGTTGAATTGGCGCACTTTCTAACTTATACTGTTGTAGTCAATCAATAATATTATTATCAATAATAATCAATATATTTGATAAAGTGGTCATATACTTTGTAGGTAAAATCTTAAGAGTACCTGCACAGCCATAGTCAGGTGTTTCTAGGATTCAAAGAAAGGGGGGGCTTAGCCCCAAGGGGAGTGGCATGTTTGTGCAGCAATTTTTTTTGGGGCCCGTTTGGGGCCGCGGATATCCATTGTTTCAAACCGTTCATAGATTGGTTCAATCAGAAAGAGTGTGATTTTGCTCTGTAGTTTTGCTTGCATTCAGTATATGATAACACAAGAGACAGAATTTCAGGGTCATAGTGAAATTTGACAACGCAAATATGAACTTTTCTTAAATAAAGAGAGAGAAATAATTTTCCTGCTTGTAAAGGAAAGACGGATAAACTAGCTTTCATATCCGCGTCACTCCCAAATCCTAATTCTTAAAGGGACCGCACACAATGGATGGAGAATGGATCTGACAGTGTCAACTTTATATCGTTAAGTATGATGATAGGCTATTGGATTGTAATTTGAAGGGGGAGAAAACATACAAACCAGAACGCACGCACATATGTAACATGTTAGAGTTATAAATAACTTGTAACAATAGTTTAATTTAATGACATCACAAAAAATATATATATATATATATTTTTTTTAAAGCTAATAATGCCAAATTATTTCGGGGGCTGAAGAACATTTTAGGGGGGCTTCAGCCCCCTAAAATAGGCCTAACGACGCCCCTGGCCATAGTCCACCCACACAGGTGTTCTCACTTGTTGCCTAATTAGACCTCCTGTTAGGACTGTGTCCTTGCAGCCGTCACTAGTGTTGATAGTTCACGGACGTCAAGTAACTTCCAGCATCGCTCCACCCAACACCCACCTGACTGGAGGTCTAATCAGCCAAATTCAAAACACCTGTTTGCAGAGCCTTTAATCAGCAAACTAACTCACTGTGTGCTTCACATATATCTGGGTGGAGTAAAAAGTACAATATGTCCCTCTGAAAAGCAGTGAAGTAGAGGTATGAAGTAACAAAATATCTTCCATGTACTTAAGTAACATACTAGAACCTCAAAAAGTGGAGTGCTTGAGTAAATGAACTGCTGTGCCTTTGACAGTAGGCTAATCACCTTGGGGACCCTGGCTAAGTGGAGAGCAGGGCCGTCCTTCGATCCCCGGCTCCAGCTCCGCTACTCGCATGTCGATGTGTCCTTGAGCAAGACATGCACTTAACCCCAAAAATTGCTCGCGTAGCTGTGCCTACGGTGAGATAGAATATGATCTGAATTGTAAGTCGCTTTGGATAAAAGCGTCTGCTAAATGACTGTAATGTAATGTAATGACCACTAGTTGTTCTTGTCCTACAAATTGCATTTCTCCACATAGTATACTTGAATAAAATCTTTATGGATTCCACACTACTTTATACTTCAAATACACAGCAATGTATTAAACATTTCAGAGCTATTGAGTTTTTAATATGTGATGGATGGTTACAGATTAAACTACCCAAAATATATGAAGTTGTAGAAATTAGTGTCACATCTTCCAACCACAACATTAAAGTGAGAATGATATTTTATATAGTAAAAGGGGCTATGTGTACTTTCACTCTTGTACTTACAATTACATTAGTTGTCAATACTTTTATTCAAGTACAATTTTGAATTATGGGCTTTTACCTGTAATAGTATAGTATAAAAACATCTTCCACCACTGGTTTAAAGTGAGCATGGGAAAATAGAGAGTTCACGTATCCTAACACATTGTATTACTAAATATTAAACTGAACAGTGTACATTTTAAGTGTGCAAGAAAGTGATACTACATCACCCACTGATGTACGCTGCCACCTGGTGGTCATAAAAGATATATGCTGCTAATTTCCTATTGGCTGATGAAACATGACGCAACGTGGGCGAACAAGGAAATGAAACCAACGTAAGCTTTTGGTTTCCATTAATGTGACCAAACTGCAGGTGTGTTAAAGTTTTTAGCAGGTGCGTTTTATTCCTTTATCTGATTATTCTTCACAAACACACGGAATAACTTCCACACTGATAACTACTGTAGCTTACTGTGACTTGTGTTGACCTTAAGATGTTGCTTCTTCCTGTTGCAGACACAGATATGGCTGACATTCCCATAAATCCGCTGGTTGTGATTGGTGTCGGCTCCAGCTTTGCCTTCTCTGGCCTCTTCTATCATTTGTACCAAGAAAAGAAAAAAGAACTGGAAAAGCTGAAGGCAAGTAGCCTACATCATTGCTTGTGTGTCATGCTTAAGTATTCACACAGCTCGAATCCTTTAATCATTTATAAACACTTATTGTTTTTTTAGGAAATACCCGTTTTCAAGCCAGATCAACATTTGCTCAGAGTGCTGAGAGCAACTCCCCACAAGCGACTTCAGTACGTTGCAGTAGAAGGTACAACCGTGTCTAGAATTAACATTTCAGTGAATGCAGTTTTGAATGGGGATCAGTCACAGCTATTTTACAGTTTCCTGTTTCCTTCTGTTTTGAGGTCTGGTGCAGGCAGATGGGGAGCCTCTGGCCAGCCGGTTTGTCCCACGATGCTTTGGTGTGATTCAGAAGATAGCGGTGGAGGAGCACTGGAAATACTGGAACTCCCTCACCAAGACATGGTGCTTTCAATCTACAGAGCAAAACCAAAAGAGTCTCCTCGTCAATCTACTAGCCTGTTTAATAATAGTTTGATTATCTTTCCAGGAATTCTCGGACAATGAACAGAAAAGAAACCAACAACTCAGTGCCTTTCAGTCTGGTCAGCCCTGGCGCCTACATGACTGACTTGTATGTGAAGATTCAGAACCCTCTGGAGGCCTCTGGGTTCTACCTGGACAGGGTTTATTACAATGTAAGACATGCTGAGGGGGGCCTGGTGAACGTGGTGCTGCAGGGCCTCAACGGGGAGAAACCGGAGGCGATGGAGGAGAGCGAGGAGCTGCTGCGGGTGGGGAGCACCCTGACCGGCTTTGGCGAGGTGGTGCTGGAGGGGGGTCAGGTGATGAGGCTGCAGGCCCCGCACGACGGCCGCAAGTACATCCTGGAGCCCACTGACTACAGGAGCTTCATGGACAGGCACGAGAGATCGGCCAGCTTGTGGAAGATGCTGACCGCTGTTACGGGCATCACGGGGGCTTCTCTTCTAGCCAGAATCCTTTACGGCCTCGTGGGGAATCGGGACGACAGATCAAAGTAGGCCTGTGCACGTGGACGCTGCAGGTTGAACAGCTTCAATAGCTGTGTGACGGCTTTTTTGGGTGTCCCAATACTGCCTCAGGTGTTTTATCTCGGATTCCACAGAACCGCCCTGACGCCAAGAATATTAGTCAAATATTGGAAGAAACATATTAGAAACACAGAAAGCACAATAACATTTTAGAAAACGCAACAAAACTGAAAACAAATTAACAAAACAGACATTTTACAAAAGACAAAAGCGACAATTCTTGTTTGAAATAAGACAGAACCAAAGTTTTCTTACATATTATTTTAAATATTTTGATGTGTTTTATCCAGTGTTGATCCGTTTCACCCCTCTGGACCGCCGTACTTAATGAACCACATCGTTATTATCTTGTTGAAGCTCTCTATACACCTGACCGTGTGGCAGCTCAGTCTGATGAAGACAATAATTCGAAGGTCTTTAGGCCGAACAGAGTCCACTTCATAGGGGGTGAATGATGCAAGATGAAATCCCCGTCGGTCTAATGGTGCACAGCAGCAAAAACACATTCATGTGTCCTCTAAGCTATCTCCTATTTGTTCTGCAGTCATTCATTTTGTAGTGAAATTCTACCTTTTAAATCATTGTTTTGACTGTTTAATGACTTGCAGTCACTGTTCAGCTTGTACACAAAAGAAAGCCAATTACTGTTGTACACAATCTTTTTTTTTTTTTTTTTTAAGTGATGTTTGTATTTAATAAAACATTGAAGCAACTGTTCTATTCTAACACTGAGTGAGACAGTTTGTGTTGTTGACAGATGATACATCTCCAGGCAGTCTGAGGGACTTTCTTCTTTATTTGGATGTTGGCATTCACAGCACACAGCCCTTACATGACGTGGCACTATGTGATCAAATGTATGTCAGCTTGAACTGTACAGAGAAGATCCGGGTGGATATTAGTGGTAGAAAGCTGCCATGGAGGGTAAAACCAACTGCCTGAATCCCTTTATCCAAACAACAGTTTTAAACGTTGTCCTTTCTTTTAAGCACTCCTCGTTATTCCCCTTCCTCCTCTGAAGACTCCTCAGCCTCCTTCAGCCACTGGATGAACTTCTGTAGCTGTTGGAGATAAACGTGACAGGGACAGTGGGGTTGTGAGAAAGCTTCTGCAACTCTATCGCAATCGCTAAAATGCTCACATAGGTACAAAAAACAAATACTTTCAAGTGATTAGGGAAATGTCTAAAAGGCACATTGGGTTGTGATGTGATTTATTCAAATGTAAAATAATGGGGGCGACTCTTATTGAGTCAAATAAACAGCAACACACACTGCTAGACAGGTCAGGTGAGTGAACATATTCCTCTTTGAAAAACCCAACCATGTGAATGATGTTTTTCTTCTTTCCTTAAAAGTCTGGTTTGGTCCCCCATACATAGTTTGTATTAATATTCCTCTAGATTGTTTTGAATCATTTTCTAATGCTTTATATCCCACCATCTTACCACATCCAAACTTCCACCCGTTATTGTATAACTGCAATGACGTCATAATAATAATCTGTGTGACCCGGCTCACCCTGTACCTACCCCCTGGTTCTTGCGGAGCTGCTTGCTCTTGTCGGTGGTGGCTCCCTGCGAGAACCAGCGTAGTATCGTCTCCTCCTCCAGGATCTCCAGCTCGTACATGTTCATCAGGACCTGGATGAGGGGGGAGGGGGGGAGAACAAATACCCACAGCATCTTCAGCACCAGGTACTTGGTGAACGCAGAGCAAAATGCAGAATACGTTTCTCAGCAGTCAGCAGATTACTGAACGGTAGCGCTGATCGACCCTGACCTTGACCATAGCAGCCCAGTGGCTCTCCTGCTCCAGGAAGTGTTCCTCAAAGGCAGACAGACAGTCTAGATGGTCCTGTGCTCTCTTCACATAGTTCTTAAACACCGGCGCCCACTTCTTCAGTAACTGCGAGACGGACAAAGACAAAAGTGTAAACTAAATATTGAGGATCTTTGCTTCCATCGTGCCCACACTTGACACACGTAAGATGCATTTACCGGTAGGAGCAGAGCAACGTATTGTGATGGGGTAAGCTGGGGGCCCTGCTGCTGGAAAGGGTACTCCAGCACCACTCTGGTTAGAATCTGCATCACCTCTTTCAGGGTGATGTTGTAGGCGTACCTGAAGAGAAAGAGTGTGTCAAACTGAAAGTGCAAAAGCGGCAATAGAACTGCGGGCAATTTTAAGTCCTTCCTTACTTGAGAGAGTTGATCTCAAGTATGAGATTGTCAAAGCCGATGTTTTCCTCCAAACCTCTCTGCAGAGTCCCGAGCACCTCCAGCTGGAAGACTACACATGGACAGACCAACGAAGAAGAGTCAGAGAGGAGGACGTCTCAGCCCAAACACACAACAGAGAGGCTGAAGTCCTCACGCATTAAAAAACAGAAACTCAGAGCCCAGAGAGACTTTCATATTGTGACAGATGGTAACCCTATTTCATAGATTTGTTATTTCCAAATACTTTTTACTCGAAAGCTTCCAACTGATGTGGCACAGACTCTCAGTTAAGATATCTCACCCTAGAATTTGCAAGACACTTCCTTGGAGATTACTAGGAATATACAGCAGCTTAGAATTATGGGATCGAACTTGAGACAAAAGTGTGAATTATATTCCTAAATTACCTCAAAAATAGGCTACAAAAGATGATGAGTGTAATAGTTTTTGTGTTTCAGGGAAAAGCTCTAGAAGAAAGAAATGTTCATGTAAAATGATTTTGAATGAAAAGGTTTTAAAGGCTACTGCTCAGCAATCAGTGTGTGACACAACGCTAAAACAACAGGATGATTGAATCAATAACATTGACATTTTAAAGACAATTATACATTAATACAAATAAAAAAGTCAACAGGTTAATCTGTGATGCAAATTATAGTTAGTTGCACAATCAATTTTCTGGGAGTAATCAGATTGATCGCTGGTTTTGTTGTTGTTCATTTTGTCTCTTGGGCCAGTAGAGGGCAGTCACATGGTTCCACACACAGACTCACCTTTGACATCATCCATCTCGGGGGAGGGGATCACAGGGTCATCAGGATCATCGGGCTCGCTGTCCTCACTTTCACTCTCGGGGTCCGGATTCAACACCAAACCTGTTGCACAGGAACCAAAAGCCAGGCTGCTGGGACACGGACCACAGCATCATGGGATTTTCTTTTTGTTCTTACTATGACGCTATCCTACCCCAGAGACACTGCGCCAGCTCTTCATCCTCTGTGTCATCCAGACTGTTGGCCTTCCAGATGTAGCCTTTTCCCTCGGCTCCAACCTCTGCTGGGTTAAACACTGGAGCACAGGACAGCCGCTCATTACCACAAACACTTAAGCATTTTATATCATTCACGCACACGCCGGTACACACTCAATACACACCTTTCAGTTTGGTTTTGTCTTTGCTGTGACCAACCGCGGCATCGTCACTCAGGAATTCATCATCATCATCCTCCTCTTCCTCCTCGTCTGGATGGTGCATGGACACCACAGTGCCCTCAGGGAGAGAGACGTTTGGTCCAATCACCACCTTGAAAACAGTTCCCAGCAAAATAAGTGATGTGCTAGATACTCATGGATTCACGGAAAGTGGTGGATTTATATATATATATATATATATATGCTGGCTAATAAGAGTTAGTGGTTGAAACAGTTTCAATGTCTGAATGAGCTTTTGAAACAAGGTAAAAATGTAAATAAGATTAAATGTCAGTCATTTAAAAACATCGTATGTTGTTGTACTAGTTCTAGTTGAAGCAGTTGTCAATTTGAACGTGAATCGCTGCGATGAGTTAACGGTTCAGTTGAAGTGAAAGTGCTGAAAACAGTTGAACTGTAAATTTAAGGGTATTCACTGAAAGTTTTTTTTAACTTTCATCTAAAGATACAAGATGAAAGACGTTAAAATGTCAGTTGAAAAGTAAGAGATGAAAGCAGTTGGATTGTCGGCTGGTGTGCAAGTGATGCAATCAGTTGAACTGTCAGTTCATCTTTAATGTGAACAGCAGCTTTGCAAACTCACTTATTTGAAATACAAGCTAATTGTAATGAAGAATAAATAATAAAAATACATGCATTGCTTACATTATACGCCAGGACACACTGTTTATTCAGATTCACGCCTTCTTTGATCTCTGCCTTGTCACAGACCACAGACTGGCTGATCCTCACGTTGCTGGCAATGTGAACATTATTCCAGATGTAGGCATGGTCAAGGTTTACATCATCACCTGTTGTGTTTTAAAAAAAAAAAAAAAAAAAAAAAAAAAAAAAAAAAAAAAAAAAAAAA
>NW_022280045.1:1605385-1610976 GCF_004355925.1 Anarrhichthys ocellatus | reverse complement strand
AAAAAAAAAAAAAAAAAAAAAAAAAAAAAAAAAAAAAAAAAAAAAAATAGATGACACTTTTATTACGTACTTGTATGGAATCTCCTACTTTCACATACACAAATTAGCCCTTTTAGTTTCGGATGCTGCCAGTCAGGGAGCTCACCTATGGTGCAGTTGTTACCGATGACGCTGTTATAAATGTAACAGTTAGCGCCGATGCTAGTGTCAGAGCCGATGAGGACGTTCTCCTCCATCTGGCTGCCATGGCCCAGGCTGACTCCGGACCCCCGGTAGACATTGTGGCGAGAAAACGTGCAGCTTCGTCCCTTCTGGTCAATGAAGTTGGCCTCGGGGGTGAGCGGGTAGACCCACCGCCGCACGAGGTCCGACGACACAGAGTCATACATGAGGAGGTTGGACACTCGGACGCCGTAACCATCCTTGGTGACGTGCATGTGTATCTGGTTGCCCAGAATCTAATCGGAAAAAGAATCAATTAATGCACTGAATAGCATCCGTAGAATAGCATGATCCAAATTTGTATTAAAACGACTGTGGCCGCGCCGTACCTCTTCATTGACCAACATCCCTCTGACGAAGTCGTTCCTAGTCTGGTAGTCAAAATTGTCTGTGAAGAGCTCAGCAACCTGAAAAATGAGAAAACACTTGTTACCTCGATCACTAATGGTCAGTTGAATAGCTCCTGCCTGTGTTTGGAAACTAACCTGTGGGGAGCAGATACTGATGTGACAGTCCAGGAGGTCGTGTCTTATTTCAAACTCATCGCTCGCACTGTGGAAAATGTTCTGCGAAACAAACGGGAGCGACTGTCAATCGCCAATCAAAAGCCCCAGTAAGTTAAAGACGTGCCGAGATGTGGACCTCCTACCATGGGGAACTGCAGCCTCTTCAGCCCGTGGGTCTTCTGGTAGTGTAAAATCCGCTGGCTCCTGCTGTCCATAGCAACAATGACATCATCCTCCTCGCAGCGGGACTTGTGACCCGGCGACGATTCCTTGAAGATCATCGTCATCACTGAGATGTTCTTCTCCATCTTTCGACGATACCTGTGCGCAAGCAAAACGACACACAGTATTACAGCAGCACAGATAGATCATATATATATTTACTAATGACGTAATTTCTCCAGACTTATTATCTCTTACCTGTGCTCGTGCAGTGCCGGACCGATGTCGATATTCGATACCACGTCTCCGTTGACCAACAGAAAGTCCGATCGCAGAAGGGACTTGGCATCAACATCCCTTAAAACGTCCCCTAGGGAGCGGTACTGCTCCGAGGTGATGATGTGGACGGTGTTAGGAGAGGTGGGTCGGCACCACTTCGACTTCCTGTCAGACATAGGGACAAGTCACAATCTTGTCATTGAGGCCAATATGCACAGGTGATGATAAACACACAGCACTAGTGAAAACTTACAGCAGGTGCTCCTTGATTTCACTGGCCATCCAGCAGCAGAAGATGAACGTCTCCTGTACCCCAGTGGACGTGAGGAACTCCAAGGTGTAGTCGATCATGGCGACATTACCCAGCGGCAGCAGAGCCTGTCATCATTGAAAACGTGACAGATGTCATGAGTGTAGCTGTGAGTAACTGTTCAGAGTCAGGGTGGAAATAAGACCCAAAGCACTGTTAAACAAAACCAACCAAACTGCTCAAATAAGAGTTTAATAGTGACGTGTTTAGCTCTGTTGTAATAGTTGCATCAGTGTCAGTGCAGCCCTGTCACTGTTTACAGCATGGACATTAGTTAGCAACCGTTAGCTTAGCTCGGTTCCTACCCTTGGCCGGTCTTTGGTCACCGGGAAAAACCTCCGGTTGAAGCTGTCGGCGACTAAAACAGCCTGCAGCGGCTTCTCCTCTTCCTCCTGCTCGTCTGCACCTTTTCTACCTGAAAGGCCAGCGCCCGAACGACTCTGTTTTCCTCCTCTACCGGCCATGTTTGACTCCCAAGTGCCAGTGCTAACCAACTATGTCGTCAGACACAGCTACGGTGGCTGCGGTGGGACAATCCTTCTGCGTGGTTGTAGTGAAGTTGGTGTTCGCACGTTGCAGGATTACTAGTGCCTTTGTTTACATTGTTTGGATTCCAACTACTTACTTTGTCTGAGGCATTACTCTACGAAAATGTATCATTGCTGTTACCTTACAGGAATAGAAAAAATGATATACATTTTTTTTAAAGGGTTTGAAATTTGTATAATAATTCTTTGTAAATATTTTAACAACCGGTACAGATCGCATCCTTTTACCGATTGTATTGTCTACTAAATTAAACAACACATGGAAAAGGTTCACTCAACAGCCATGTCAGAATATTTTGTAAATATATATCCTTGAGTAGCTGAAAAAAATATTTGGGAGAAACTTCCGAACTAACCGCCCAAAAATCACAACTGTAATCCAATTATTTCAAGTACATTGATACTCTGATAAGCAGATCTTTTCTTTTCTTGACTGGTGTTTGGCTGCATGAACATTTTACTACATATTGTCAATTACAGTCAACCCACATAAGAGTATTATCTAATGGGGGCATATTTGAAAACTCCAATTCAAAATGCAAGTATAAAGATACCCCTTGCCTTTTATGGCTGCAGGGGATAGTCACACAGTACATCACTCACAGTCATACTGACTCTCAGGGATTGAGGATATGAATTATATTTGAATGAAAACATGTTAGTGCTTTATTATTAGGTTATGATCTTCATAATAACGAGCTTTACCGTCACTGGTTGACACACTTTGCACAAAAGATTCTCTAGAACATATCTTTCAGAATGACTTTATTGCAGAAGAATTCAGCTATTGAACATCTGAACCAACATGTTTAACTTCATCAGAGACAAAAACATCTGGCTCCTGCCGTCCAACAGTTTAGGCAAGAACCTTCATTCACTGTTCTGTGAAAGCTCAACAGTTTTTCATTTTGTCCTCAGCCACCTCAAGCAAAATACACAGCCAGAAAAAGACAACATCTACTGGTGTTGTTTGGTTATCTTCCTGGCATGCTCCAACACTGAGTCATAGCGCAGGGTTTTGGATGTCCAGGAAGATGGAATTTCCTCAAATCCAATCTGGGAGAATTCAAATACCACGTTTTCTAAATCATCGAAAATGCAATGCTGGTATAATATTAAATATAACGACTGTAAGATTGGCACACGGTCATACCTGGGCCCCAAGACAGGCTCCAATGAAGGACCCTCTGCTACAGGTGCATCCCCCGCAGCTCATGGTGTCTCGGACAGCCTGCTCATAGTGCTTGGCTGTCAGGACTCCATATAGCGCTGCTTGGAACGCACCGGGCAAACCTGAAACAACATCAGCACCAGATGTGAATGAAGCGAAGCCATTGTAACTGGTTGTCTCAGGATTTGGCACAGTATATGTACGATAGCTGCCTGGGTCACGGTAAGTACTCCAATTCTGAATTAAGAGGTTCAAACGAGCTTTGTGAGGATACCTCATGCGTTTGGAAACACAGTGGGGATTAGCTCCTGAGGAGTCTTCGACAGATTCTTCTTCACCTCGTGAATGTGCCCTGGAATCAATCAGAGAAGAGGGTACACTCAGTCACTCAAATTAAATACAATAAACATGTCAGGTAAAAATGTGACGATACATAAAACATACATGGTTGCATTTAATTTACTAAGTAACTATTCAGTAACTCGCACAAAATGAGGAAGGGTGAACCCTTTGATCACATGACTTTGGTGTAGTGAAGCAACAGAGCTGCAGGCCTCATATACCGATGACTGCTTTGTCCAGATCCTGGGGCTGCTTTCTGTTCGGGTCACTGAGCTGGTCGAGCACTGAGTCCAAGGCTTTGGGATCCGGACCATTCAGGATGTAATGCTCCAGGAACCTGAGGAAACAAGTCAACGTACAATCCATTATATACATATATTCAAATTTAGAATATTCGTTGACAGTCCTAGTCAGCTGTAATAGCGCACATTTTTGTCCTTTTCTACTGAAACTAATTTTCACTGCATTGAGAAGTGTCAGTACCGATTACCTGGTGACATGTTTTTGCACCTGTTGTGCCTTCCAATAAAAAAATAAGTATGATTTTTTTTTTTGTCATTTGATATTTGTATCAGATCCCAGATTCCGAAATGAGCAGTATTATCGGCAGTACAATAAATTTAAAAATAGTAAAGTTAGAGCGAACTGATGTATATATGGTAAACATACTGACCTTGCAGCTGCTAGAGTCTCTGCCACACATGCATCATTGTTCTGGGTGACACGGACGGCCTGCTCAACTTTTTCCAGCATGTCGGGCTTTCCTGCATAAAAAGCCACTACAGGAGCCAGTTTGGCTATTCCATCAATCTGACAGTCGTTCTCACAGCCTGCGGGAAACACAACACATTAGTTAAGAGCCGTTTCCCTTCGTTATGTCTTTAGTTACTGTTATAAAATCACTACAGATCTACCCGTCTCTTCTTTGCCTGCATCCACATTCTTCAGGAAGCTCTTTAAACTCCCTTGTCTCCATGGTCCCTGGATGGGCAGCTGAGGTCTTGGCCCTTTTTGTAAACAAGGACAAACATATGATCAGTTGAATATTCATTCTTCTGCAACAATATAATACACTTCTCCTCTTCTGCTGGATAGTTTTCCTACCTCCTTTCTCTCTGTAAGGATCGTTGACAGGCGTGTCATACTCTGATCCAGGACCAAAGAATGTCACTGTCCGCTGCTTCAGATCGTCAACATTTAGACCTAGCCATACAGGTTACATGAATTAGACAAGGGAGAACATGAAACTCACACAATCATAATACTGCAGAACCTATTGGGATATTGAAATTGGGTGAGATTGGTAGATATTGGTAGATAATTGTAGTGTCAACAACGATGGGAGATGCTGACTTATTGAACCTGTTCTTTCGAGGTTGTATTTTCCTATCGGGTCGATAAGATGAAGAAGCAAGCCTACCCCCACATTCAGACAGAGACTCCAGCAGAACAAAGGCCTGGTCACCGTAGCAGCTCTGCTGGCCCGTCTGCCTCCTGTAGAAAGGGTTGGCCGACTCGGAGCAGAACTCGGGGTTTGGATGCTGAGCCAGAATCCCCTGCAGCTTCTGGAGGTCATACACCCAGTGGAGGGGCTGCGCTGTAGGGGACGAGACAGCGGGTTCATTTCACTTCGGTCAGTATCTTGAAGTCAATCGACTAGCTGAGTGTAGAAAAGGCACTACAACTTGCAAAAACCATGTGTATTCTGGGTAAAGAAAATAAGGTAGCATCTCAACAGAAAAGTGCCTGCTGATGTTAAGGAAGTGGGAAAAAAAAGAAGAAACTTGTAGAGTATTAAAACAGTAAGATGATGAACCTTTTTTACCTTAAGACATTGTACCGACTACATAAGATACAATACCACACTACACTTTGACAGACTTGTTACCCGCTGCATCTGCAACTGCTGATCCTACGATGGCTCCCATCGCTCTGTTGGCCAGAGACGCAGCCATCTGCAAAAACATGCAAAATAATGTTGGAATCTAGGAGAATTGTTATTATTTGTTGATATATATATATATATATATATATATATATATATATCAACA
>NW_022280045.1:1590907-1600385 GCF_004355925.1 Anarrhichthys ocellatus | reverse complement strand
TCTGTGTAGTAAACAACTGTCAAATCAAATAAAGAAAGTACACATCAATTATATTTTAACAAATTATTATTCTCACTTTTCAAATTTAACTGGATGGATTATAAATAATACATAAATAAATGTTCTTCTCATTTCAAGTACAATAAGGGCTGGAATAAAGAATAACTGACATAACAGAAAGCTTTTCAAAAATGTGCATCTTAAAATAAAGTAATTCATTTTAGAAAAATTAATTTCACTGAATTGTCCTGCAGCTTTAAATTCAGTTCATTCAGGTGTGAAGTGATGTCAATCAAAAAAGCCACAATATTATATTTTTCTCATCTTCTAACAAGATAACTCCGTGAGCATGGACTTTATGTGTGGTTATTAACACTTGTTTAGCTGTATTCTCTCTGTTAACATCATTGTTGGGCAGTGAATTCATGTGTTAGGATTCTGATCATTTTGGGCTCTTAGGTTTATTTTCTGTGTCTTCATTTCAGATGTGAGTGGGTACGTTTGTTCAAAAGAGTTGTGCTTTGCCTCGTAGTGCGCTTCATTTGCGCTTCATGTGAGATAACTTCTTCGAGTAGTGCAATATTCCTGCTCTTCTTTCTATTTCCTCGTCTCAGCCCCGTGTGTCACGTGTGTGTAAACCTCGCTCGAGTCAGGGAACTTGTCAGAATACTCATATTTGATTGGCTGAGCTGCATCACCTGAGGTGATTTACAAAGCATTGGTCGGTGTGTTTCCTGCACCGCTTAATATGTTTAATTCCGATTTGTCTTCCGGTTTTAGGTCCTGGGTCCTGGATCCGGACCGTGGTCCGTCAATTGAGGATACCTGACATAGAGACTCTCCAGTCACCTGTAGGCCTTGCACAGATGTGTGTAGATTCATGATGGCAAACACATTGATGTTATTTTTATAGCACCACAAACATGACCTCTAATGAAAATAGAACCATTTCGACTTTTGAGGAAATATTTGGGTTAAAGAGGGCCAAGATGCTGTGGGTTGCCATATAGGTACAGGGTTTATAAAATATAACACCAGTAATTTATTATTGGAGCCTCTGTACTCTGCACATCAAATGGAAGTGAAGGACAAAAGGCAAAAAAGAAAGAAATTGCATTGCACTTAAAATCACCTCAATCAGTGATTCACAGCCGGTGTTTTCAGTCATCAAAGTTATAACACCTGCTGTGACATCACTGATTGGGATGTGGCCAAAAGTGGGACATGATTGAACATTTCAGCTTGTGGAGCAATAGCAATTTGCTATAAAATCAAATATTACATGCTGGAGCGCATTCAAAAGCATAAAATAGTAAACTGTGGTGTCTGAATACAACACATTTTTTTGTTAAAGTCCCATAATGCTAAACTGGCAGAAATATTTTCTCATTTATTGATAAATTCACCCATTGTGTCTGATTTAGGACCAGAGAATGGTGATGGAAGCTGTTAAGGATGATGTTATGAGGTGTAAATTATTCCCCCGTTCATTTTAGCCTCTATCTCATGTCATTCTATTACATGTTTACAGTAACACAGTGAGCCACAGTACAGTTTTATATTCCATAGTCACTGACACCACACATAACCAACCCCCTCTACCATGACTATCACACACATGCAGTCAGTGCATCCCTCACCGACTCCCTTCAAACAGAATCTTTCTGCTTTAACACTCCAGCCTGCATGTCCTGTATACAGGAGAGTGTACGTGTGTGTGTGTGTGTGTTTTGGGAGTATTACCATACAATGTAGTCTCTATTTAAAGATTACATCCTCCCTTTCAATCTGTAAAGTAATATCACATCATCTCAAGCAAACATGCTGCTCACATTGCACAGGACACTCGTGTATACTGTATGTACAGATGGACCGGACTCAAAAAAATCCCCCCCAAAAAAATTGCCACATGCCCCCCTCCTGTAGAACTCTACGTTTCACTTTCTTCTTGAGTCAGGGCTAAGTGACACCTATGCACTGAATCCTCAGCAGGTGCACCACCCTCTCCTCTCTCCATGTCCCTGAGTGACCCAGCAGCACATTCTAGCGCTGCGCCGCTGCCAGCAGCAGCAAATTAGACACCGACACCCCTGCCTGATATGTACTTCTCTGTCCCACATCCATTATTTTTAGCTGGGATGCAAGCCTCCATCTACACTTAATATGGGAAAAGATATCTCATATCCGCCGCAACCTCTAAATCCATCAAACTGTATGTTTGTTTCTTCAGTTGGTGCAAAGCAGCTTAACACACACAGACACACACACACACATACACTCATTCCATCCTTCTTTATCTCTTTATTCCTTGCTTTTGAACTATTTCCCTCCATCTCCATCCCTGTCTTCTCCTGTTCTCAGTGGATATGGAGCAGGTTGGTCCTCATCTCCTCACTCCACCCCGCTTGTACAGGTCTGAAACACACACACACATACACAGAAAGCTGTCACCCCAGCAACCCAAGTGGCCCCCACCTCATCTTTCCTGATTACACCCCACGTAGACATACACTTGCACCTATGTCAAACTTAGCCCAACCCCTCTTGCACCCTGTGCCCCACTGCCCCATGTGAGGTTTTTAATAAGGTGGATGCAAGAGTTGGTCTTGCTCTCTTCTGGGTGATGCGGATTGGAAGGGGTTCTCTAAACTTTTAGCAAACTATTCAGTTTTGTTTTTTTTCTTTACTTTGTGAAACTGTAAATACATCTACATTTATCCTCGAGAGGAGCCATGAAGTGGACCTGGGTGCTTGTGGCAGTCTTGCTGTCCTTTGGGGAGCTATCGCTGGGCAAATACAGCTTGGAATTCCCAGAGTACGATGGCAAGGACCGCGTGCACGACCTCAACGCCAAGAACTATAAGTCTGTGATGAAGAAGTACGATGTCATGGTGGTGTACTACCATGACTGTCCCGGATCCAGCCGTGTCGCCCAGAGACAGTTTGAGATTGAGGAGTTGACCCTTGAGGTGGGTTGAGTTGGGGACTGTGGGTAGAATAAGGACGATAGCTTATTGATGGGAAAGCTGTATAATTAGTGCTGCATTCATAGTGCAGAGCACACAGAAACGTTACACAGTCTTGAACTCATGGTAGAGTTTAGTTTGAGGATGTAGCAGAGTTTGTATTTTTGATCTAGTTTAATTTCATTTGGTTGCACAGAATTTGAATCATGCAGATGTGTGTGACAGAATACTGCTGGTAGAGGAATTAAGCTTCAAATTGAAAATGTAAAAATAGATTTTTATAGTACATGTGTGGTTACAAAGAAAATAAAGAGCATTTTGGCCAGGAAAGACTTTTTTTGCAAGATTTCAAATGGGTTAAATGTGAAATTGAGCACAGGGGAAATTGAGGCTGCTAGGTGGAAAATAGCTTTGCTGGATTCAGAAACTTTTTGAAGTCTCAAAATTGTGTCACAAGCCTGCTGTGTGTCGTCAGTGTCGTCCACCCAAAGCAAAGAGCTGAGCTGTGGATATCATGTATTCTGGCAAAGGCTGAGCTTGTGTGTGTCTGTGTGTGAGTGTGTGTGTGTGTGTGGGAGTTGGTGTACCTAACGCACCTCTACCAGTATACCTCTCAGGCCTCCTGTCAGCCTGGATACTCAGCAGTGTCAGGACATTCCTCACAGAGAGACATTACATCATCATTCAGCAAGCTTTCAGTATCAGGTCACCAACGCATCAAACCCTAACTGACCTGGGTCGGTCCTCATGTTACTTTTAAAAAAAACACACAGAATATCAAATGACACATACTCATACACTGCATCTTTCAAGAAAATCCGTATTTGCGTTTCTTGTCCTTCTTCTCCACACATTTTAGATTGGACCAGAAAGAGACCTACCCGGTTCTCAAACTGTATTTTACACAGAATTTTTATTTTTTGAAGAAATACTGGACTAATAACTGCTGTGAAATTTGCAGTTCCATTAAAAAAGTCTGAAGGGTAATGACAGATTTTTAGAATAGATACACTGGATCATGTGGCAACCATATTTTAAGGCATTTGGCATGGCCACTGCACAGTGTATAATGAAGGCTGCTTCCTGAGACATTTTGTGTATTGATATGTTTTAGGAGAGCTGCAAGCTTTGCTGGGGGCTCCTTTTAGAACCGGCTTGCAAAACAGGCACAATTATAGAAAGGAAACCATGAATACGCTGCTCCCCTTGGCATACCACATCCGATCAACAGCCTCTGGTGTCTCTGTATGGGAGCCTTTGGGATCGGTCTCAGGGCTCGAGGCCAGCACTGGAGGTTCTGGCTCCAGTAGTGCACCTTCAGCTCTGGGATTGACACTTGAAGTACTGTACTTGTCAGCGGATCCCAGAGCGCAGAGCATCACCGCCATCACGCCAAAATAGTCCCTGGGCTGGTGGGGTTTCTGGCGCTATATTTATCCCGAGCTGCTTTCGTGGAGGGCTGAGCTCCCCGAAGGCTTGTGTTTCTCCTTATGAATGTATTATGATTTACCTTTAATAAGGAGTTATTATTAGTAACAGGCGGCTGCAGCAAAGGGCTCGAGGCACTCTGTTAGTGAAAAGTTCAATGAAATATGACATTGTGGGAGGGAGGAGGTCATAATTAAGTGTTTTCTCCCTTGGCCAAAGAAAAGTTTGATTGTTGAGGTAGCCTAACAGTGTGACTGGAGTCTACTGCGTGTGTTAATGCGTAATCATTTCCTAAATGTGCTGTGTAAATTGCTCACTGTCCGTGAAAACAGATTATACAAATTGTATGTATATAAGGATATCAAAATGGTGTGACAATGTATAAGGAGAAATAATTTGTGATCCACAGTAGGGAGCAGGAAAAGTGAATTTCATCATGCTGTGTTCATATTTTTTGCCATATATACATATACTGTACATATATATATATATATATATATATATATATATATATATATATATATATATAATCATATTCATATAATCTCAGTGCCTCAGTGAACAGGTACAAAATGGCAGCATTTAAGAAAAAAATGATTTAAGCTGCAGAGCATTTTGCATGTTGTGCAGTTGGAAAACATGCTGATCTAGCTATAAAATCCCATCTGAGATACTCAGCAAGTTGGCTTAACTTTACATGTGGTTAGGAGGTTCAGCTGCTCCAAAGAAATGATACCAGCCGCATTACAGCAGATACACCAAGATCTAACAACAACTCTGAATGTACATACTTGGAGCACAAAGTAGATATGAAGCTATGGAATCATTTTTCTATTTAATCGTAAAAACAAACTGCAGAAAAAATGATGTCACTGGACAATTTAATTTGTTTATTTTGCATATTCAAATCCAGATAAACAACCTCTAATGTTTCTATGCAAATACACATGTCTATCTGCAGTGTACCTCTCACTTGAAAGGCTTGTAATAGTTTTATTAAAATGTTTACAAAGAAAAATGGAAAAGAATTAGAAAATGACCAGCATAAATACTAGGTCTTTTTTCACATCTTTTTATTACAATTTATCTACAAATGTGTCCTTCAGTTGCTTGGATAGTATGAACTCTTATACTCACCTCAATCACTTGCCCTTTGGAAGTTTTTAATAGCCTACTTAAATGCCAAGAGGGTGGGGTCTGCAACAAAATATAGTTCAATGCAAAAAAAAAACTAAAGTCACAGTAAAACCAAATACTGTACTTAAAGACTCAATTTGCTTTTTTTTTTTTTTTAATGTATATAATGTTAGGTGTATGTATACTTTTGCATTAAGGACATATTCACAAATATTCTACAATTACTGCTAAGCAACAACCTCACTCACTAAACTGCTTCACTGTGCCCCACCCATCTACAAACAATTAAAAGAAAAGCCAATAATGATCTGCACAACAACCTGCAGGACAGTCCAATTAGTCAAACTATTTATGCCAGTAAAAGCAGCTGCTCAAGATCTCTGACACCAGTGTGCACACTTGTGTGTGTTTGTGTGTGAGTGTATTTGTGTGTGTGTGTGTGTGTGTGTGTGTGTGTGAGTGTATTTGTGTGTGTGTTTGTGTGTGAGTGTATTTGTGTGTGTGTGTGTGTGTGTGTGTGTGTGTGTGTGTGTGTGTGTGTGTGTGTGTGTGTGTGTGTGTGTGTGTGTGTGTGTGTGTGTGTGTGTGTGTGTGTGTGTGTGTGTGTGTGTGTGTGTGTGTGTGTGTGTGTGTGTGTGTGTGTGTGTGTGTGTGTGTGTGTGTGTGTGTGTGCTTATTACCATCCTAACACACTGACACAACCCTCGAACCACTTCCTCAATGCAGTGAACGTGGCACTGCCATTGGTGGAACCAACTGTCAGTCATGAGGTTCAAGTTTCATACAGATTTAGAAAGTGCATGAGCAGCGCTCTGAAAAGCAGGCTTTTATGGTAATGAAACTACTGAGTGAGACAACTTTGTCAAAACGGTATAAATGTGCATCAGATACTGCACACCCATGCAGGCTTGTATTCCCATGTTTTATAGGCTCATACTAAACTGGCATACCATGTCCTCGGGTATATGACAGTGTCTTTGTTTTACAGCTTGTAGCCCAGGTCCTGGATGAGTTTGATGAGGAAGATATCGGAGTCGGCCTCATCGATGCAAAGCACGACAAAGCCGTTGCTAAGAAATTAGGTAAACCCTCAGCAACATAACTGCAGACACCTATAATTTAACACAATGCAAAAATATTTTATAATGGCTGAGAATTTGAACTAACCTGTCTAAGTAGTTTTCAGTGGGATGTGGCCTGCTGTACTTTCACGAAACTATGAAACAAGTTTTCAGCCATGCCCTGAGCTGGCACCCCACTAGTGTAAAGGAATGTGGGACAGACGAGGCCAACTTGTCAACATGTGTGACCTTGGCTCTGCTCTGTGCTTCTTCTCTTTTCCCCCAGGCCTTCATGAGTCCGACAGCATCTTCATTTTCACAGACGATGAAGTCATAGAATATGATGGCGAGCTTGCAGCAGACACTATTGTGGAGTTCATCTTTGATGTTCGTGAGGATATAATCTCCCAGTTAATAGCCTGCTTTATTTTAGAAAAGAAAACATGAATGCCAGTTTGCTTTCTTTGAAGATGACACACAGAATCTGACTCTGTGTGTTCTTCTTCTTCTCTGTCACCTTCAACTCCATTGCACCCCCCCCCCCTTTTTTTATCCTCCATGACCCTCCTTTTCCTTCATAGCTTCTTGAGGACCCAGTGGAAATTCTTGACAATAATAGGGAACTGAAAGGCTTTGAACACATCAAAGAGGACATCAAACTGGTGGGCTACTTTAAGAGTCACAAGTCAGAACGTAAGAACCTGTACTGTGATTACATGATAACCTGTTCCAATTTTACAGTTGCTTTTCAACATAAATGCTCATGATTGCATATTGAAGCAAGTGCAACAGAGACCAGGGCCAGATTGCTTGATTTAACTTTGAGCTGCAGACTGATTTGATTTTTAAACGGATTTGCAAGTGACAACACTAGGAGCCACATTAATGATGAGTGCAACAAGTCTACATTCTTAGATATTTCATACAGGGGCTGATCTACTGAAACAACTTGATGGATGCCTGTACAATTTCAGATTTTGAGGCTTTTGCCGATGCTGCTGAAGAGTTCCATCCTCACATCAGCTTCTTTGCCACATTTAATCCCAAGGTGAGTAATAAAGATTATTATGTTATGTTTGATCAGACACACTTAAAACCCCATAATAAGACTGGGTAGAATATAAACTATAAATACAAATTAAACTAACTTTAAACCTTTATAATGTATATTATATGTATAGTAACTTGGTCCATTACTGATATAAAAATGTTAATTAGTGCAGCTTTAACATAATTAATGAAAACATACACACAATTTTTTTAAAGCAATCGGCAAAAAATCGAGCCTTGAGGCACTCCACGAAGAAGCAATCGGCAACTCTTTGAGGATTAGAACATATTTAATTCCATGTATTTAAAACCTATACTGAACAATATATTTTCTGCATCTTAACTGTCTGCTGAATCAGAGGAGTTTGATCAGGAATAGATTGGTGGGTAGACAACTATCATGTATCATGTCTGAGAGGTAAGCAATGTTGCCCTCTGAAACACTAAGCTCTCAGCTTGGGAAAATGTCCATCTGTCTTCTGTCAGACAGCTTCCCAGAAGTCCTCAATGAAATAAATATTTTCCCTCTTCGGGGTCTCTCTCTGTCTGTATATTGAAAAGTAAGAAGTACACTAGCAGACCTGTTTGTCCAAATAAACATTGGTCTGCAGATTAGCCACTAAACATTCAATTCATTGTTTGTTGGTGCGCTGAAAAACATGAACTGAAGTGTCTGTTAAAGGTTTTATCGCTCTCAATTAACCCACGTAAAACACAACCAGTATCTGCACTGTGTACAAAATTCAAAAGATATTTTTTGTCCTCAAACATGACCAATAATTTGCGTTTATTTATAAAAACTAAATTGGGGACATTTTTTGTGAATTCAACATTTTTGTTGTAAACCATTAACATGGTTCCTTTAGGTCCTTTGTGGTTCAGCATTAGTGGTTCTAATTCTTTGGTCGTGTGTTACAGGTTGCCAAGGCTCTGGAGCTGAAGCTCAATGAGGTGGACTTCTATGAACCCTTCATTGATGATCCAGTGGTCATCCCAGGAAAACCTTACACTGAGGAGGAGCTGGTGAAATTCATCGAAGATAATGACAGGTAAGTCCTATCAGTGCTATGCAACAATGATATCATGAGGTAAGAGCTCAACGGTCTACAATGAAAAACTAAACGTGTAAAAACTTGTTCCTCTGTGATTTTTAAGGCCAACCCTGAGGAAGCTGCAGCCACACAACATGTATGAGATCTGGGTAAGAACAAACTAGCCCAAAGATCTGTTTTTGTCCAACTATTCCATGAAAGGGCTTTGATGAGATTTCAACTCTCTGAACTTTCTCCCCAGCGGGTTGAGTTTGTCTTTATTGTTTCCACAGGAAGACGATGTTGATGGTGAACATATCATTGTTTTTGCAGAGGAGTCTGACCCAGGTAAAGGAACCCTGAATGAATTGTAAACATTACTGACATAAACACCAGAAGATTATGTTCAAATCTTAACCAGTCACCAATAGCAAATCCATTTTTGCATGGTGATGACCGGATGTTAAGGGGATGCAGCTATTTGGTATTTCTGCAGACGAGTGAAGGATGTGTATTAAAATTATCTGCAAATGCCCATTACCACCATTTTGCCACCCTACTGATTCACCCTTTAGTTTTAGTTTCACTGTTGTGCTCTCCACTCCTTAGACGGTTATGAGTTCCTGGAGATCCTGAAGCAAGTTGCCGAGGATAACACAGACAACCCTGACCTCAGCATTGTCTGGATTGACCCTGACGACTTCCCCCTGGTAAGAATATACCACAGTTCAATAACGCATGCTGAAACACATCATCTTCACATAATCTTTTGATTGACACTGACTCATGACAGCTAAATTAATCC
>NW_022280045.1:1568407-1585907 GCF_004355925.1 Anarrhichthys ocellatus | reverse complement strand
TTGTAACTGTAAAGGATGGTTGGAATGTACAATATAATGAAAAATGCCTCTTGGTATTTTTCAGTCTCTGCAGAGACATGGACATTGACACACGGGTCCACGCAAAGCTCTCCGGCTAAACAGAAGCCTCTCGTGATCCAACCAGACACACGCAATATCATTTCTGGGGAGACGGTTAAGTTTGTCTGCCCGTTGATCCTCAAGCCAGAGTCTCCAGCCCCTAAACCGGACCATTCAGAGAAGCCCGTTGAAACCGAGCCTCAGCAGGTCTGCGTCAGCACCGCCAAGGGCACCGCCTACAGTCCGTCCCCGTCTGATGGGGCGGTGACTCCTGCTCCGGTTGCGGTTTGGGAACGGATCCACACGCCAAAGGAGACGAAGACCAACCTCCACATGAAACGGAAACTGACTTCTCCCGACCAAAAGCTGACGCGTCCCTGTGCGGTGCAGCTGGTGGACGTGCTCACAGTGCCTGAGTCAGAGATGAGGCTTCAGGACTGTGCTGCTAAGGGTCCTGGTTGGCCTCTGCCCAAAGACCTCCGGCGCCACCAAGGTCTTCACACTGGCCACCGCCTCTGCTGCTTCACCCCCTGTGACAATGGCGTCTGGCGGCTTCAGAAGGTGGTCGCCCACTCCCGCGAAGGATACCCGTGCAGCATCTGCGGGAAGACGTTCAAGCGGAGGAAGATTCTCCGGCGGCACGAGCGCTTTCACACTGGAGAAAGACCGTACCCGTGCTCGTCGTGCTCCAAGTCGTTCGCGCTGAGGAAGAGCCTCCGCCGCCACCTGAGGTTCCACACGGGCCAGAGGCCGCACACCTGCACGAAGTGCGGCAAGAGCTTCCGTCTGCGGGAAAATCTGAAAGCACACCTGAGGTTCCACACTGGGGAGAAGCCTTTCAACTGCGCCACTTGTGGCAAGATGTTCAGGATCACAAGGAATCTGGAGAAACACAAAGAGAGCCCGTGTGGATTCTTTGTTCCTTCATTCAGGACAATCGCGGGCTTGTAGCAGTGGAATAACAGTCGCCGGTGGATGGTTGTGGTGGTTGCACGACTTTCTACCTCAGACTGAAAACACTGTATTGCTGTCATGACTTTCATGTAACATTACGATTCTTTTTTTGAAGTTATAGCTATGAAAGAAAAAGAGACCCTGATCCAGATTGATTCCAGAAAAGTTCTATTTTAATGACCAATAAGAGGGGATTTTGTGTGATGGGGGCTTTTTTTTGGAAGCTTATACTACTGATGGTCTTATTTTTCATAGTTTATTATTCCTTGCCATGTGTTTGCCTCTTGTGATTGTGGACCAATGTTTGCGGAACAGTGTGCAAGGGTTGTTCAACTACTTGACCCCTTTTTTTGCATTCGGCCTTCTGAGAAACAAATTCTGCAAAAAATTCCCTCCACCGAACAGCAGGTTTACCACAGATGTGCTCAAGTACCGGTTGGGACAGTTTGGTTGGGCAACATAAAAGTCCTCACCTGCCAACCCTTCTGTGTCATGTTTTTTTTTTATGCCTTTAGTCTTTTTATGTTATGCCTTTTTGACTTTACACCCACGCCTCTTTTAAAAAAGCGTTTGTCTTTGTATTCATGCTATGGTTACTGAACGTATGTAGACTTCTTTCCTTTCATAACCGAGATGTCAAAGACAGTGGTTGTAATGTTAAAACCCTTTGGAATGACACACATACACATATGGCCAAACAAATTTCATCTTGTGTACTCTTTTTTTTTTTTTTTTTACTGTTTTTTTTTAAAGGTTTTTATATTCCTGAATACATGTCTCCTATCAAATTGTAAAACTTATTTTACTAGATAACGGTTTCTCATGTATTATTAAAAAATATTTTTTTGTGGCACATAGATAGTTATTTTGTTTCCTCAACGTACCACAATCGGTATGGAGGAAAGGTACAACCTTCTAATAAACCACCCTTTATAAGAGGTTTTTATGTCGTCACTAATGGCTGATTGAAAAGATATATTTTTGTTATCGGTTAAAAACACTTTTAGACTAGTGGTTAAGTCACTAGACATTAGCTAGTATGTTATTTTCATGAAAAGACTAATGTAATATGGTGGGAGAAGTACTTAGATATGTTACTAGGTAGTAAAAATAGCAAAACACTGTAAAAGTATTTCATTTAGAATCTTACTTTAAAGTACAAAAGGAAAAGTCTACTCATGTTACAGCTGTAAAAGGCAGGGCTGATTTTAACTACTTTATATTCTGCCTGGAAGCCTTAGTTTGTGTTTTTATATCAGAATGTGTTAAGTGATTTATACTTAATATTGATAGTCTAAATCTGCAAAAGTAACTAGCGACTCATGTGGTTAAAAAAATGTTGTGGAGCAAAATACTGGCTTTCAAAATGTAGTGGATTACTATAATAAGGTAGTATAACTATATATATAAAAAAAGCTACAATTGTACTTAAGTACAATACTTCAGTAAATGTATTTATTTACATTCCACCACCACTAAGAATAAGTACATTTTCGATGTGTGATGTGGGGTTTGTGCCACCAGGGTTCCCATCATGCTTTGGGTGATGTAAACAGGAAGTGTAATGTTGCTCTGAAGTTAGTCCAGTCAGTTAACTCCAGGTTACAGGAAAACATGACTGAATAATGCGATGATTGATACAGGATATAATGTGTAATATATGCCTTTACGCGTTTTTCACTTAATATTTATATTTTGGTGAATTTACGGCATGAAAAGTCATGCTACATTAGCTATTAGCAGGTTTGTTTTGTTTGCATGGGAGAAACTGAAGGAATACTATAAGTAAAGTCAATTATTAAAGTCATTATATGCGACTTTCTAAGAAAGTATTTAGCTGTGACTAGCTGGTTCTCAAAGTTATATAGACAAATGGTTTCATGATATTATTCACGGTTTAAAGTAAACAGTTGTAGTAAGGCGACCAACTTGTAGGCCCCGCCCACCAGGAAGTACGCATATAAACTCAGCAGCGCTTTCAGTTTCAGCAATGTGTGTACGGAAGACAGCAGACTAGTAACACTGAGGACGCGAGCTGTTTGTCAGCCTTAACTTTTAAACTGATCACCTCCCAGTATCATGTGCTGAGGCTCGTTGGTCATAACCAACGAGCCCGCAGTGTTGAAGGCAGCAGCTAAGTGCTGGACAAACTCCGCAGTTAACTCCTTCCTGACTGCTCTTTTGGCGCACAGTGGTACTCAAAAGAACGGGTGAAGAATGGAAGATGCGGAGAAAAGCAAGCTTGAGGAGTTGCTGATGTGCCCAGTGTGCCAGGACATCTTTAGAGATCCCCGGCAGCTGCCCTGTGGACACAGCATGTGTTTGGTCTGTCTGGAAACCGTGATGGATCACTCCTCCGACGTTCCCTTCCGGTGTCCAGACTGTAGGGCAGATTTTGGACCGATCTTTGGGGTGTACAAGAGCTTCGCACTGGCCAACATCGTAGAGGACTTCCGGATATACAGGAAGAGGAGGGTATCCGCTATAATCACTTTTGTTCAACTACAATATCAAAACACATAGAGAATATTTAAATAGTTGTTGGATGACATCTCAATATCTGATTTATTTTTTGTGTGAGCAGGAAGAGCAGACAAAAAGTGTGTACTGCGACTTCTGCCTGGAGAAAGAAACTCTGGCCATCAAAACGTGCCTGAAGTGCGAGGTGTCGCTGTGCACGGAGCACGTCAAGGACCACCTGGAGCTGCCGGTGTTCACGGGGCACCCTTTGGTGAGGCCTCTGAGTGACCTCCTGGAGAGGAGATGCCCACAGCACGAGGACGAGGTGCTGAGGTACTACTGCAACACGTCCAGGCGCTACCTCTGCAACATTTGCGCCCTGGAGGGCAAGCAGCACAACCTGGCCATCGAGACCTCCGTCCTGCGGAGACAGCTGACTGTGAGTTTTGAATAACACACTTTTACGCACAGGAAATTAAAAAAATCATGGCATCTTTATGTTAATAAGAAAACATCATGTTTCACAGAGGAAGTTTGAGGTAGCAACAGTTTCTACTAAACGGAGTGAGATTTTACACACTCATTTAGGAAATTCCTGTTGCTGCAGTGTGGAGAAACCCGATTTTGCGGTTTTTCTGCTCGCTGACAATCTGAAAGTGTGACTTTCAAACAGCTAAATAATATGATGCTGTCAGATGGTCGAGAATTATTTTTTCAACATAAAGCTACTTTTAGGGAGAATATAAATTGGATGTTAACTGGATGTTCAAAGTTGAGCTGTGTATGTATTCAACAGGAGTACATGGACCAACGCTTCGACAAGCTGAAGGAGCAAGTTGGAGAGTCCAATGAGTCGATAAAAAAACTGCAGGAAGACTTCAAACGTGAAGTAAGCTTTGTTTACTTAATTGTCAATATCTGTGATTTTTTTTTTTTAAGGGTTTGCATTTGGTTTCAACACTTTTCTGCTGTAATCTGTATTTTTCTTCCTTTACAGAAGCGGAGAGCGAACCCCGTCGTCTCGTCCCTCAACAATGTCACGATGGTGCTTCTCTGTCTGTGGGTCGTTGTCGTGTGTTACGGTAAGATGATGCCAAGCCATAGTATTGAGTCTGTCCTGTCTGTGTGAACATGCACTCACTGTTGTTGTGTCTTTTGTTCCCCTCCACCCACCAGCGTACAACTACATTGTGCAAATCCAGACGATCACCAACACGCTGGAAGAACAGCAGAACCATGTGAATCAGATTTATACCACCATTGTGGGTAAGAAGGAAGGCTTCACACACCCACTGCTGCCTGCTTACACGACAACCGCAGACATCAGGGAACGAGGACACATAAATATAAATACATGTGACATTTGTTAGGGGCAATGTGGGTGTTAAAGGGATATAGGTCAACATTTTGGGAAACACGTTTAGTTTAGTTAAAAAGAACAATACCGTTCTCACAGTTGTCCGTTAAATATGAAGCTACTGCCAGCAGATCTTAGCTTAGCATGAAGACTGTCAGCAGGGGCGGAGTCTGGTTCTGGCTGAGGGTGACAAAACCCACCAACACATGTTAATCTCACAAATGAACATATTGTTTGATTAAAAACCAAAGTGTGGAACATCAAGTTGTGGTTTCACAGGTTTTTTGTGTTTTTTTTTTTTTTTTTTATTATTATGAGTTGGGCTGTGAGTTTTCATTATGAGTTGGGCTGTTTTTTTGATCAGGCACAGTGACTTCCTGGAGTCTTTGCTTGTTGCCATGCTAATCGGTTCCCATGCTTTCAGTTTTAATGCTATGCTATGCTAAGCGAAGCTAACCAGCTGCTGGATTTAGCTAAATATTTAAAGTATTGTACACTACATGACGGTAGCATTCTCTTACACGTGGCAAGATTGCATGTAAGTGTAATGGTTGAGTTCCAAACGTGTCGAACTATTCCTTGTAACAGGCTGATGGTCGTACATATGGAAGAAGTTCTCCATCTGACTAAATCACAAACATACAAATACGTCTTTGACAGGAGTTGAAGTCCACTATTGTCTGATCTGATTCTCCAACCTTCTGAGGACCTCAGCCAACTTGAATAATCTTTCCTTTTTCTTCATCCCTACATAGAACTCTTGGTTAATCATCCAATAAAGAGCCACAAACCTCCAGAGACTGAAGATCAAGGTACAAAATACAATCTTTTAAAACTCTTTGGAATGGCAATCTTTAGTTAAAGGCATTCCAGAGAGAACTACGTGTTTGTGTTGGCGTAAACTGACCAGCCTGATGAAGATGCTATCAGAACATGTGCCTTGTACTGTCGGTGTGATGCGGACGAGGTAGAAAGTCATTATTTTCATTAAAGAGGGATAAGAAGACAACGAGTGTGTTTACAGGCACATCATTAGCACGAGCATACTCGTGGTTATTCCCATCACTGTTGTCATTATTCTGATATCCAGGTTTCTGATCATCTGCATCGCTTCTGTAACAACTAAGTTCCCTCAATAGTTGAGGCTGATGTCCGTCGGGTTTCTGGCTACCTGGACTCTGCTGCATTTACTTCTGTTTTTAATTTCATCCAATCTTCATTAATGAGAGCAACAATAAAAGGATTATTTTCATCACTATTGTTAGACTTATTTCAGCATGAACATGTTTCTTTTGCTTTACCGACTGTTTGTTACATAACTTGGTTTGAGGACGCACCTCGAGAATGATCAGAGTCCCGGAGGAAGTGTTCACACTGCCAAAGCATCTCAGTTTCCATCCGAGTATTCCAGCTTTCTACAAACCAGAATATGGTGTTTACAAGCGCACTCCAATAATCGGATCATAACATGGATACTAGTGTGCATAGGTTTGATTGTTATGATGCCCAAAGCATTCTGAAAATGCACTGAAAATATGCGATTTTAAGACTATGTAACATTTGCTGAACTGCAGAACAGGTGACAATTATAGGATAATATGACAAAAGTAAAATGCATCTCTGGCTGAATAATATTAACTACGGTGCAATAACAATTTAAATTTAGCCACTATAAGCTACTGGTCGCACCTAACCAAGCCAGGTAGCAGCAAAACCCCCGAGTGTATTAAATTGATAATACTGCTGCTATTATTTTAAGTTTTCATTTGTATGCAAATGTTATTTCTCCTTTCAGATTCATAGACGTGTTTGACATTATGGCAAAACTTTTAGTTCATAATCTGTTTATATTGTCATTTCATTTTTTGATTGTTATAAACTAGAATTCGGGTAGCATCAGAATTGTGTAGGTAAACCCAAATGGTCAAATCGGGGAGTATAAAGTTTAAATAAATACCCACAATGGTACACGATATTTTTGAACATCTTCCAGGCTCTTTCCTCACAAGATGAGAGTTAATTTCAAATAATCTATTTACTCATTTTTGTCAAAACAGCTTCAATGACAAAGTGAAATGTTTGACTAAATCTGTAATATAATCTGCTTCCATTCCTCTGATGTCATGTGTTGTTATGTTCCATCATTCTTTAATCCGTATTGTTTCTGAGTAAATGTAATATTCCAGGCCAAACACCCATGTGCCGTCCTTTGTTTACCTTTTTTATGGTTCCACTGGTAAAGTTTTACGTCGCATTGCTATGAATTGTGGGTAATTCCCTTGGGCAAAGTCTGCAGAAATGCAGACTCACGGAAAGTGTTCATAAAGGGCTCAAGATGTGAAGATGAGACAGAGGGACAGACCTAAACCCTCACAGACTTTGAGGCGCGCTCCTGAACAGTGTGTGAGTGTGGAGATTGGGATTGGGCCGAAGACTTTTTGAGACTTTTTCAACACTGTATACTATGACTTTTTTCAACTTATTATACTATGACCGTTTGACTATTCATCATTCTTTTGACACACTATAGTATGACTTTTGTTTTTCGACACAACAGAGAAAGAAGGATGGGATTGTGGAACAGAAACATTCACATTTTAATCTTTTCTTGTTGCAGACATGACATCCTCTGAGTACAATCATACAAAATGGATCAAGTGATCCGTCCTCAGTTCTGGTCCTGAACGGAAAGCTCTGCACTCATCTGGTGAGAAAAGAAGAAACGGACACAAACAGTAGAATTTACATCACATTTACAAACCTCTGTGCCTACTACCACAACAAGTATGAAATAAAGCTACTGCAAAAACAACAGTCTTTGTTAAGGTTGGGATATCTGAATGCAAATTTTATATATACTATAACTTTCACGACTTTGTTCTGACTTTTTTCGACATGCTATATTATGACTTTCTGTCGTATGACTACTTTTTACTTGCGCTTTTTCATCACTTCATGCAACATACTATATAATTACTTTTTTCATCATACTATGACTTTTTACACTTGATTTGACATACTACTATATTATTACTTTTATATGACTTTGTTAAACATACTATTCCTTGACCTTTTTTGTCATACTATACCATGGCTTTTTATGTTTTTGGACATTCTATATTTTATTTTTTAGATAAACTATATGACATTTTTTCTGACTCTTTTCGACATAATTTTTCTAAGATTTTGTTGGTGATGTTTTTCGACGCTTTACTATGACTTTTTTATAACTTTTTTTCAAGAGTTTGAGATTAAACCCAGATACTGCCCTGGGAAATACCGACATGGTGACCGGAGCCTATCTCACCGGCCAGGGGGGGACAGAGGCTCAGCTGAGATGGAAGTTGACTCAATCATCATGGTGCAGTGAGAGACTACAGGTGATTCAAAGAGCCATGGAGCTAGATGCAGAACTACAAGTCTCAAAACATACACGGAACAGTGCAGTGCAAAGGAGTAAAGCAGCGTAAGGAGACTCTGAGACCATATGAAACACCAAAGTTGCCTTGCAGAAGATAAAGAGCTGAGGGGTGCAGGTCATTAGACTCCAGACACAAAAAACATCTCACCAGGATACCCGTAGAGCAATGGAATAGAGGAAGCAGCAGTGAATGCAGCCAAAAGGCTGATGGCAAAAAGCTAAATGAGCAGGCAACGACCCGTATTTGGTCCTGCTGGACCACAGGAACACTCCACTGCAGAGTACTGACAGCAGCAATGATGCTCATGGGGAGGCGAACCCAAACTCTCTGCTTACTGTAAACCGAGACCAACAGCAAGCAAACAGAATGAAGCTGCACTACAAAGTCAAAGGAGATGAGATAATCACTACAATGCTACTGCCAAGGACTTCAGCTGCATAGAGGAGTAATTGGGGACAAATCAGGATGACCAAAGAGATAGATGATAGCTTGAAAGCAGTGGATGGAGCTACTTCTGAGCAGCTTGGTGAATCAGAACCAACATAAGATGGACAGAACATCATTCATTTCTGATGTATTTTTCTTTTTTTTTGGTTACAACAATCATCAAAATGATGGACAGGTAGTTACTTTAGTTAACATTACATGGCAACAGGAAGGTGGCTTAAAACAGTCCGTAGCGTTCTTTAAGTTGTGTTGCAGAGGCAATTTATTTGCTCAGGCTGCTTGTCATCAAACTTGACCATTAATGGACAAATATTCTCACGTAATTCACTTGCTGATCAAATGAACTTGTAACTTTGGCCTCTAAACATGACAAAACAGACGTTCATGTTCGCTACAAGAAAGAAAGCTTGACGTAACCTCGAGTTTCAATGGACACTCACCACTCATTCTTGTCCTGTTCAGCACCTGTACTGAGGTGCAACATCCAAATTACACAAAACAGAGTACATTGTGATGTTAGACACATTTTGTACATTTGAAAGTTATTTATGGTTTTATTGTATTTATTTAATCCAAGAACAAAATTGAGACCATCATAAAAACAAATTCAGTTTCAATGGTACCCTGGTAAAAAAAAAAAAACATTCCAGCTTCTCCACTCTAGTTTCAGAAATAAAGGAATTGAAAACAATCGGAATCTATGTAACTTTTGTTGAACACCAGCCATTTTGGCCACAAGTGCCAAGTACGGGCCAATGGAAAATGGCAACGTGTAGCTTTGCAGTAACATAGGTAGGGAGGAATCACATAACAGCAAACTGACTAACATTTCGTTACACATCAGCATCTATATAAAGGTTGCCAACTTTAGCCACCATAAGCTACTGGTCGTACCAGATGAAGTCAGGCTGTAGCAGTGCATTCAACTGAGCCATTAGCTACAAGTCAGTCCTGCTTTAAGAAACATAGCAAAAAGAGAAAGGAATGGATTGAGCAAATCTGCTCATTTATTAAGAAAACATGAAAGTCAAGCTTTTATTTTTTTAACAGTTATCTGAACAGAATGCTTTACAAAAAATGAAGGCAATAATAAACCCAAAAGGCCACTATTCTCAGTACAAAAACAAGGAATAGCGTGGTACTAATTGTTTCCCCACTCAAACATATTTCAGCCGTAGTTAGGAATCAGAACTGTTTTGCTTTCTTAGACGTGAAACACCAAAACATTGCAGAGCATGAATTTCAAATCAGTGAATAGGTCCGCTGATGCCGTGACCCATGTACAGTACCGTACCATCATGTCACAAACTGCTGTAAAAATGTTCTTTGAAAGAGCATTTTGAGAAACAAACTTCCAATTTACAGTAAACAAGTATAACTGACCTAAAATAAAGAATACCTTTTTGCTGATCAACTATTATACTTCTTTGTGCTGATTTTTTTTCCTCTAGCTGCCTTGAGTCCCTTGACTAAAACCTGTACACATAACACAAAATGATCATCCTTATATTAGTGTGCCAAAAATAGTAACATGGAATCGCTGGAAAACAAGTGTTCTGTTGATGTGATTGGCCGCCGCTCCTTAATTCACCAGACCCAGGGTCTGATTCCTGAACGAGCACCACGCCCTGAATATAGCTCTGAAAAAAAAGAAAACGGAAAATATAAAGTTCAGAAACGTTCTTTAATTTCTGCTGGAGACTAAATGTAACCCAGTGCCTGGTTCAGAACCTCTACGCACCTGCAGTGAGTGGCCACACATTCGTTGCTGCAGTATTCTTTGTCCCAGTCGTCGCTCTCTACGGCCGGGTTGTTACAGCCCGGCCTCACACACGCACTTCTCATCGTCCCGGCATCACCGGACCCATTCACCTCCATCTCTTCCTGGAAAGAAAAGCAGGAAATTTAAAATCAATGAATGTAAATAAGATTTTTTGCCACAGTCAACAGATAGAAAACACTAAATAAAGTGCTAAGTAGAGGCTCTTTTGACAGCTGTGTGATGAGATGTGCACATCTGGAAAGTGCATTCCCCCCCCCCCAATCATCTGTGTGAAACTGCCCAATCCGTGTCAACTTGCATGGGCTGCTGTGTGACCAGCACCTTTTCACTAGCCCAGATGTCATGGGAGTGTTTTCTCTTTAACACTCTGCCATACATTTGGTGAAACAGCAGCATTTGTGTGGACAGCTTTTCTCTTCTCAGCCACTGATTTACAGCTTTGCCATATTCTTTGCATTTTCTAATGACCAGACTCTACTTTGAGATATTTTCCTGCATCCTCCCCCTAATTGGTACTTTTAAATCGTTTCTCTGAATGCCGAGTTTCTTATTTTATCTAGAGGAATCACTCAATACACTTTTCTTGGACACTATAACTTCTGCCATATTCCTAGCTGCTGCTGCTGCTGCTATGGTCTCTCCCCCGTCCTGCCCGTCAAAGCATCGAGTATGCGACGACCCCTCCGCCCCACTAGGTGTCCCCGTGTCCCGTCTTTCTGAATAAAAGCTCATCACCTTCACACGGAGTGCTCGCTCTCCTCCCTGGCTGACACCTCTGCTTCATTACAGCCATTTTCACACATCCACACACAAATACATGACTGATTACTGACTGTACATGTTTGTTCTTAATGTTCTTTAGTAAATAAATATGCTTAATTATAATATTAAAACTCGTCTGGTCTCCCATTTTTGTTGCGGCCTTTGAGCCAGGTCACAACAGGTAATACAGGTAGACTGACATACTGTGTAACCAATCAGAGAGCTAGAATAAGCAGCTACGCTGTGAAGAACGGTAAGTGAGTGAGTAAGGTTGATTGACGGATATTTGTGTCCTGTTCATGTAACAAAGTGGCACTAATCAGCGCAGCGCAGGAATGTCACCACAGACATGGCGTGTTTTTGGCGCTATGTCCACCTTTTCTGTAGCTTCCTCTTGGATGCGTACTTAGATTCTGGCACCGGGTCACTACGTTTTTATAGAGCTCGACGCCCAGAAATGTCTCGAACACAGAAAAATTAAAAGAAAAGAGAAAATGCAGGTAGAGGGGCAGGGTCTCCGATACAGACAGATCTTATACATCCACTGATTCAAAGCTGTAAAACAAAAGAAGATTTATGGCACTATTGTTGCAGTAAGTGGGAGAGATAAAGTTTAACATCTGCTGACTTGTGAGGTAGGAAATGGATTTGAGATTTGACAGTTTTGCATTAAATATTTTGAACCACTTGAATCTGAAAAATAACTTTCACTTCTGACAGTTGGGAATATGTTGCTACGACAACAGCTTTGTGTTGTCCGAGGATAAATTATGAGTCGGCTTTAAAGAACTGAACTATCCAAAGTCAAAATTGTCAACGATCAAATCACAGTTATTTGTGGATAAACAAGGCCTCACACAGAACAAACGGCAGCGATGAGTTAGGAACATGTACCTCTTCTGAGTGCAGCACTTCTGTAACTACGTCGTCGTCCATGCTGCCCGACGTGTCTGCAGAATTCACCACCTGTACCGACACGACGGGTGCAGACTGGGCAGTGGACGACAAGGACATTGTACTAGGGACGATAATTGGCAGGGCCTCTTTGGCCTGCAAGGACGCAGGAACTATCTTTATCTGGAGTGGAGGCATCGGTGTAGCCGCGATGGACACCGGGGGGCCCAGCGTGGTGCTCCCCTCGCGGGGCTTGGCCTGTAAGGGCGGAGGCGCTGGCGCCATTTGCTGGAGCCGCGGCGGAGGCGGTGCGCTCTGCATCTGCTGCAGCGGAGGTGGCTGACGAGAGGCGCCCGACACCACCAGTGTGGGCTGCAAAGAGCGGACCCCTCCGGGCAACACGGTCACCACCTGGCCCCCCAGCTGCAACATGTGCTTTGGGATTATGATCTTTGTGATGGTCGGGGACGGGGGAGCGGGGGCTGCTGGACCGGGGGCTTTGTTTGCCCCCGTGCGGGAACGCGTGGTCATCTCCGGGACGTCCAGGATGATGTTGGAGGCACAAATGTTGGTGATGGTGTTCTCTTCCAGGCTGTTGGTAGGCAGACGGATGGCCTGGTGACCAGCTAATTGAAAGGCTCCAGGATTCAGACTGACCACCGGTGGAGGTGGTGGTGGTGGTGGTGAAGGGGCGGTCTCCATCTCCTCAATGGCAGGCTGTGGTGAAGACGGATTCAAAGAAACATAGAAAAGAAATATGAATGAAAATCTGAAACGGCAATCACCTGCTTTTCATTCAGAGGACAGCATGATCTTACCTGTGTGAGTTGGTTCTCTCTATAAGCTACCAGGGCTCTCACATACTCCCTTTTGGCTGCTTCTGTCTTTCTCTTATACACCTAGTGGAGACAGGACAAGTACCATCATTTTAAATCATTTCTCTCCCCCAATACTGACAGAGGACATTAATATACAAGAATCCTTATACCTGCTTCTGTTCCTCAGCCAGACTGTCCCACATGGAGGCCACAATCTTTGACACCTCCCCAAAAGAGGCGTTGGGGTTCTGGCCCTTAATGGCTGCCTGGGTGTCTCTGAAGAACAACGCATATGCTGAGACGGGCTTCTGTGGTTCGTTTGGGTCTTTCTTCTTCCGTCCTTTCTTAGCGCCCATTGCTGCCGTCACTGAGGCCAGTGAGGCCGGCTTCCCCCCGCCCCTCCTGGCTGTAGCCGGAGACACAGAAGATGTAGGAGCTGGGTGGGAGGACATGTGGGAGAGGGAAGAGGAGAGATACAAGGGGGCGTCTACCAGCACACTCCTCTGAGTAGGGAGAGGAATCGTGAAAGACAGGGGAGAAGAGATATTAGCCGTAGGATCTTAAAACCTAGCACGGAATCCAACAGACATGAATACAAGGCATGCAAGCAAACATTAAGGTAGTAAGTAGGCGTCTACAGGTGTAACCTCTCACCTTGAAGTCATCCATGTCCTCATCCTGCAGGGAGCCAGCCGGTGATGGTGTTGCTGAGAGCGGCTGCTCGAGTGTCTCTGAAGGATGCCCAATGTTGTCACCCCCGAGACCGAGTGCCAGCTCAGACGGGTTAATGGTGCTCAAGTGGCTGCTTCCCAAAAGACCATGACTGATTTCACCAAGTTGGACATCAATGGTCATGGGGGATGAACTGCTGAAATGTGAACCACTGGAATTCCCCAGTTCCTGCGGAGGGATTTGAACACAAAAAATGAATTACTCCCATCAAGGACAACTAACGTTCAAACACACCAAACAGCGTTTCCCAGACACTCACCAGAGCAGAAGAGCTCAGCAGGGCTCCCACTCCAGCTTGGCCCATCGCGCCAAGGTTCAGCTGCTCCAGGCCTTGAGACCCAGAGTTCACAAAGGTGGAAGCAAAGGACGGGTCATTGGCCTCCACCACCAGGTTACTGACAAGGCTACGGGAGCCCGAAGGCCCCCCGGGGCCGCCCGACCCATCCGTCAACTGAAAGTGGGACACTCCATCAGTGATGCTCAGAGTCGGGTCTGGGTCGAGGGAGATAGGGGGGATCTCGAAAACCTCATCCCCGAGACTGGGGGTATGGAACGTCTGCTATATGTGGAGAGAGAGACGGTGGAGACGTGTTACTCTGCACTACCGGTACCACGTTGCTTGACTTAGCGTTAACTCACTCACCTCAGCGGACAAAAACGGGTGGCCCCCTCCACTGATTGTGAGATAACTGTCGCCGCCTTCTGTAAACTGAAACAGACCGTTTTAACTAACTAACGCATTTCCATTCGCCGACATTTTCATTTAAAAACTGGTAATGTCGGGTTACCTTATTTTCCTCCGAGTATTCACCATAGGCTTGAGTGTCCAAAAACTCCGAGTCAACATTTTGAGCACAACCATCCGACAGGTCAGAGTAGAAATTGAGGTCCATTTTGAGATGATTTACTCCAAACACACAAACAACCACGCACGTGTTACACTTAGTCGAAAGGGGTAATTTCTCAATGACCTACCCATTTGGGTCAACTATCTCAATATGAACTAAAGTTGCTAGCGGCTCGCTAGCTAATCTCTGCCACCGGTTAGCATAACGTTATGGTGGAGGAGATGAAGCTAAACTATCTTAGCTTTGAAGCCCGAGGCAGACCTGGGACAAGGGGCGATTTGGGGCTGAAAAAAGTAAAATAATAAGTTATCAAAATGCTATGTATTAGTTCCCCAGGGAGCAAAGCTTGCAGGAGGCCCAAAACAAACCCATTCATACGTGTGATGCTACCGCCATGTCCGAAGCATAGCTAGTGCTACATTCAAGGGCTGTCGGAAATAAATACTTAAGGTACTTAAAGGCCTACCTAATGTATATATGACTGTATGACAGGCCTATTTATTAACTTTCTGCCAGCTATGTGACTCGCTAAGACGTGACGGTGAAGAAACAAATAGCTTTCTAAGTGAACAAAGGTTACACTTTTAGCATTATTTACAACCATGTTTGTAAGCTTAACGTTTTGTTTGGCCAATTAAAACAGCCGGTAAAATGCCAGATTCACTTGTTTCCATTGTCGTTTGAAGTCTAAAATGAAACGGCAGCCACCAGTTGATCTAGCTAACTAACTCTTTATATTTACGACAAGTTTGATTGTTTTCTGTATTCCATCTACGAGCAAAGAAAAGGCCCTGAAGGCAGCACTTCCGACTTCAAACGGAAGTTAAACCAGTCGACTCTGCTCCATGATCTCCTTGCATTTCAAAATAAAAAGTCAAAATAAAAGTCAAGGCGATAGAATGACCGTATGCAAGAAATTATTATAGTCTATGATGCAAGCATATACCAGAGTAACATTAGAAGAAGATAAATTAATGAATATAAAGACATAATCCTTGCTCGATGGGAGTGTGTTAGCAACAGAAGTTGACTACATGCAGTTTATTCTCATTTATCCATGTACACAGCAAGAATCAACTTTTGATTAATCGGTGCATTGTTTGCAATACAGTTCATAATATAGTTTAATAAAAGTCATTTTTGTGTTCACAGAGTTGTTGCTGTTGGACCTGATTTTCTGTTCCTTGAGTGAATGCAGAGCACCGACTGTATAAGGGTAGCAGAGTAAAAGTGTTTACCATTTCTACCAGTAGATGACAGCATAAGTGTATTTAAACTATAGATTTAGTTATATTTACCTGTGTCTTTGTTAATTACTATAGCCTACTATGACTTTTTTCGACATACTCTTTTGGCTGTATATTTTCCCTGCGATGTTGTCCCTTTCTATCCTCCCCAGACAATCTGCATTGCCAATCGAGGTGCACCTGAATTGCAAAGGAAGTTCTTAAAAGCTCCTATGCCAGCAGCTGAAGAGGAAGGCCTCTGGTCTAGGGATTGCTTATCTTGCCTCTCAGTTTACGATTTGACTATGACTTATTCATGACTTCATTCGCGATGCTATACTATGACTTTTATGACTTTATTCACCGCTTTGAATTTTTCTGAATGCTAATAATGAAATACGCCAATGGCCCTCCTCCCACCACACCATCAGTGTGCCTCCACTTACAACGTACAGTATGAGAGAAATGGATGCCACAGTGAAGCCATTTAGTGTGAGTGTGAACATGTGTCTCTAAAAAGCTTGTGAACCATGTCTATTTCATTAAAAATGATCAGCACCCCCGCTCTCCCACCCCCCGCTCTCTCACCCCCCGTCCCTATCTCCAGTGCCTTTCTCTTCAGTGGTCTCTCCCCGGTGTTGGACCGCTGGGACTTGCCTGTCGCAGCGTTTCCCTTCAACATCATCATTGTCCTCTACCTCCTTTGTACCGGCCCAGGCAACCCTTACTTCCCACACCACCCGGCTACGACACCGGGGCTGCCGGAGCACAATGGCACCGAACTCAATGTAGGGGTGAGGTGTTCCAACGTTTAATTAAATGTTTGTGGATAGGTTGAGTTCTACTACACGGAAGCCATGAGGTTGCTGTTCAAAAGCAGACTCTTAAATCATGATTGTCTCTCAGATCTTGAAGCTTGGTAAAACTTCCAAAATCAACACAAGGATTATTTTCCTACTTTTTTTCATAACCCGTGTAAGTCTAGAAAACACACCTAAAAGATTTTACAGTAAGTAATTGTTCTTTTTATACAAGAAACATTTCACTAACAAAGAACACGCTTGTTATGATTGCAAATTAGTTTGAAATAACATAACATACATAACTAAAAACATAATAAATATGAGAACTGAAACAAACGGGAGATAATTGACACAATTATACAGGTAGGCACAGGTTGTTCAATCAGGAGAAACTTAATTTACAGCGAACAAATACATTTATCAAATTGTGCAAAGTAAAGTTAAAATTTTGGAGAGTCGACGCTGGTGGGGGTGTTGAAGACAGTAGGGGCAGGTTGAAGATCTAGATGAGGGGTCTTCAACGTTTTTCAGGCCAAGGACCCCCAAACTGATAGAGAGATGGAGCATTGGTTCGTACTGAAATGACTGCTGACTGCAGAGAAGAGAACAGGTCTTTAAAGTTTGACGGGAAATATATGATTGGCTTAGGGAGACCTTGGCGAAATTAGGAAGTTAGTGTCACGATTAGGCTTTGCCTCCTGTGTGTCTGTGTGTGTGCTTTGAGCGTGGCTCCGCCCTGGTCTCCTCCCGGCTCCCTCCTGATTACATTCATTCAACTCACCTGCCAAGTCCACCCAGCTGCCTTCCATCTACTCATCACCCAACAGTACATCTACCCCGGTTCCCTGTCTCTGGGCCACAGCAACAATCTCAGGCTGGGCACCGGCCGCCCTTTTTGTGGTCTTGCTGGGCCGCAGCAACAATCTCGGGCTGG
>NW_022280045.1:1556006-1568397 GCF_004355925.1 Anarrhichthys ocellatus | reverse complement strand
CCTTTTTGTGGTCTTGCTGGGCCGCAGCAACAATCTCGGGCTGACTGGAGGACGCCCTTGTTGTGGTCTTGCTGTGCCGCAGCAACAATCTCGGGCATGATGATGGCATGTGGAGTGGAAATGAGTTCACTGAGCTCAGTAGAAGAAACCTTAAGCACCGGATGTGATGATGAATGGGGAGGAGGGTCACGCCCATAATATTATCATCACAACCGCGAAGAGCAGAGACCTTGAGGAAACTTCGAAGAAAGAGGGAAAATACAAGAACACTGTTCTACAAAGTTCCTTTCAAGTTCGTCAAAGACCTCTTCGCAAAGGAAAAAAGTGGAACTTTGAAAACATCTAAGCAGGAACTAGAAGAACATCTAGAAAAGGTCCACCATGACAGGAGAAAGCATGAGCAGATAATCATCCCATATGACATCCCACCAGTTAAACCTCCAGCTGTCAACCTGGACACTGGCCCTCCAAAATGGAAAGAAGTAGAGAATACAGTCCGGCAAGCAAGAGCAGCATCTGCTCCTGGGCCTAATGGAGTACGATACAAGCTCTACAAGAATGCACCGGATGTCCTACACTTTCTTTGGAGGCTCATGAGGATAGTGTGGCAGAAACAACTTGGTTCAGTTCCCCATGAACTTCTCTGGGAATCTTTCAACTTTTTCCATGTACCAGAGCCCATCACCACACTGGTTAAAACCTATTTCCAAGACCTGCAACTGTGCTTCGCCACAGCTGACTTTACCACAACATGCCAGCGCTTGGAGGTAGGCATTATGGCAGGCTGCACAATCTCACCCTTGGCTTTTACAATGGCCATGGAAGTCATCATCAGAGCCTCAAAATGGGTGGTGGGCGGTGAACGAACAACGGCGGGGCTCCGTCTACCACCCATTCGCGCATATATGGACGATATGACAACACTGACCAATACTGCAGAATGCACCAAGCGGCTACTTGGAAAGCTACAGGAGAACATCAAGTGGGCCCGCATGAAAATCAATCCAACCAAGTCTCGAAGTATCTCTATTGTTAAGGGAATGCTTAAAGACACAAGGTTCTGTATTGGCGATGACCCAATACCAACAGTATCTGAGCAGCCTGTCAAAAGCCTGGGCAGATGGTACAATGCAAGCCTCAAGGACAAAGAGCAGGTGCAACAACTAAGGCAAGAAATTATCAACAACCTGGAGAACATCAACAAGACCGCACTGCCTGGAAAACTGAAGCTCTGGTGCCTACAATTTGGACTCCTCCCTCGGACAATGTGAGGTCCCGATAAGAACTGTGGAGAAGATGGAGCGAACCATCACCTCGTACGTGAAAAAGTGTCTTGGTGTCCCACGATGTCAAACTAATATCAGCCTCTATGGCAAAGGGGTCCTGGAACTACCTCTCACTAGTTTGACGGAAGAATACAAGTGTTCTAAAGTCAGACTGCAGATGACGCTGAGGGATTCCAGAGACAAGACTATCAGTAATGCTGCACTGCCCCTAGCAACTGGGCGGAAGTGGAAATCATCCAATGCTGTGCAGCAGGCAACATCAACCCTGAGGCACAAAAACATCGTGGGGCAAGCACGGAAGAGGAGGCCTCGGCCTGACGGCAAGTTAACCAACTTGGCGAAAGGCCACAACGTCAGAACGGAGAAAATTGGTGGTCGAGGAGGTGTGCCGACAGGAGGAGGTCGCAAGGCTGTCTCTCTCATGAAACAGGGACAATGGATGCGGTGGGAAGGTGTGGAGAGGAGAAAGATCAGCTGGAGGGAACTATGGGAAAAAATAGCTTTATCATCAGAGCTACTTATGACGCGCTTCCATCACCAAAGAATCTCCATCAGTGGTATGGCGAAGACCCAACCTGTGCCCTCTGCCCGACTCCAGCGACTCTCAAACACATCATGGTAAGCTGCAAGACCAGCCTCACGCAAGGCGGCACAACCAGGTCCTCAAAAGCCTGGCATCAGCGATTGACATCAAGCGGTGTGCGACCAACTCCTTGCCCCCGAGAGTAGCCAGTCCCCTGAAGGCAACAGCATTTGTCCGAGAAGGACAAAAAGCCCCCAAGCGAGAAACGGGACACTTAATCATGGCCCGCGACTGGAAGATGCTGGTAGACATCGGCCAACAATTGATCTTTCCTCCGGAGATTGCTTCCACCAACGTCAGGCCAGACCTGGTACACTGGTCCCCTTCACTGAAGACTGTGTACATCATAGAGCTCACAGTCCCATGGGAGAACGCGCTTGAAGAGGCCTATGAATGTAAGAAGCTACGCTATGCAGAGCTTGCAGCAGAAGCAAAGCAGCGCGGATGGAACACAAAAAACTGTCCAGTGGAAGTGGGATGCAGAGGATTTGTGGCTTCTTCGACCATCAGACTATTGAAAGAGCTGGGAAGCCACGGTCAGGCTCTGCGGCAGACCATAAAGGCAATCTCAGAGGCAGCTGAAAGAAGCAGCCAGTGGATTTGGATCAAGCGGAATGACCCATGCTGTGCTCCAAATATGTCAGCATAACCCACTTGAGAATCCCCACCTGTTAACCATTCAAGCGTCTACCATTCTCAATGTTGTCAATTTCGAGACAGTTGGGCACGGCACACAAGCTGAAGGCTGATCATCCTGCAGCTGGCCGCCCTTGGGGAGGGTGTATAGTGTTGAAAGGCCGAAACACTTTGACATGCTATACTGTGACTTTATTCGACATGCTATACCAGAGGTCCCCAACCTTTTTTGCACCACGGACCGGTTTCATGTAAGACAATATTTTCACGGACCGGCCTTCAAGGTGTGGCGGAAAAACATGACGAAATAAAATGATACGATCAGCATGAAAACTAAAATAAAATTCATAAATAAATACAACTCACAATAACGCTGAATCAGTGGGAGCCCTGAGCTTGTTTCTCTGCAACGAGACGGTCCCATCTGGGGGTAATGGGAGACAATGACACCCGAAGTCTGTTCCTCATGTCCAGTCTACTCCCTAATTTTGTTTTGATTGCCGTCACTGCAGAAAATCCCGCTTCACAAAGAGGATGTTGGAAATGGAAGCAGGGTATTCAGTACTTTAGTTGCACTTTCTTTATTTGATTTGACAGTTGGTTGTTGACTACATACAGATGTTAATACAACTGTTTGGTATACTTCAATACATATGGAACTAAATCATTGCACAAGTTAGACATTGCTGTGATGTTCCGGACCTTTGCACGAGGAAATTCTCTTGAAATGGACCTCGTGAATTTTAATTGAATACCCCTGGTCTAGGTTATTGATACAGGTGTATTCAATGCTGATTATTTCATCTGTTATTTGATGTTCATGCTTAATTTGCAACCTAGTTATATACATCATGTATTTACTTGTTATTTCATGTAATTTCAGAACACAACATACTGTACCTACAAACGATCCGCCAGCCTCAGCCTCCCGGTAACTTGGATTACAGGCGCGAGAGAGCTATTCATTCAGAAAGGTTTGGGCTTTTACAAACGTGACGTCGTTAGGGTGATCAAGCGGAATCTAGTGATGAAAACAAAACCTGCAACGTTGAAGGCTGATCAGCATTTGTACAATTTACCTAAAACCTTGTTTCAATAAAGATCAATACTGTATCTCGTATCTTTAGGCTTGTTCTGACACTTAATAACAAGACAGTATGTTGAGCTGAGTAGCTATTTAAACCATACATTTAGTCATATTTGCCTGTGCCTTTGTACGTAGGTTATTGATACAGATGTATTGAATGCTGATTATTTTATCTGATATTTGATGTTTATGGTTAATTTGCAACCTAATTACATCATGTATGTACTTGTTATATTTATGTAATTTAAGAAACAAACATACCTACATAGAGTGAGCATGTGTTGATCACGAGGCAATAAATAATGACAGTTGAAAAATAAGACATTTTGGTTCTTTCTTATTAAACACTAACCATAATTCACCTACCTCATTGATTCATTTGTCACACATAAATCCTGAATTTAATGGTTAAACAGAAAAGGTCAAAGGGCCAAGCTGAGAAGATATAATGTGGGTCAAATGCTGTGGTCCAAATACAATGACTTCAGTTTTATTGCCATTGAGATACAGAAAGTTTGACTCTAGAATATTATAATTTTTTCCTAATCTCACAAGACAAGAGCAAAAACCAGATTAATTGGTTCTCTTTTCTTCTTTGCTATCATGTTATCTATCTCGTGACCCCTCAGATTGATCTCTGGAGCTCTTGGGGGATGCAAACAGTCAGACTGGAATTGGTTTGGGAACCAATGCAACAGACTACCAGCTCTTTAGCATGTTGGACACACCAGCATGGCTGTCTCGTAAAATGAAGTTCCCATCCAATAACACTGGTCTGCAGACGCCTGCTTTGGGAGGAGTGCTGTTTAAAACTGTTAAAAACTGTGACCGTAATCTGAGAGAAAAAACTGTCAGACTCATCACAAGTCTCAACACTATAGCCTGAAACATTCACCAAAATAGTTTAAGAAGCCTTTATTTAAATAAATAAATTGATATAATTAATCATTGCATACAAATAATTCAGTGTTTGCACCTATTGGCAGTTTATTCACATTCAATTGTGGTAAAGTGGCAGAAATATGACTTTATCAAAGTAATATATTATGTTAATTACATTAATTAATTTAAGCTCTCCTTAAATTGATCGCTGGAGCAAGTTACGTTTGAAAACGCGCAACTTTTACTTTGAAGGCGAGCTGTCTCGTTTCCGACTCTCGACTTCCTCTACTCAAGCAGAACACATTTGCGTTTGTTCAAGTCGACCAATGAGATGAGGTAACAACCCTAAACTGACATTGTTCACTATACAACGTGAACAATGGCGAATGAATTACACTTCGTGCATGGACCGTTAGAATGATTTACTCGTCTTTTGACCTTCAAATCACCAAATACATGCTCACTGGCACGCGACTATGTTGTAATGTTATTACTAGACTATCTAGTTTCTATTGGTATATCTATTTTCTAAACTACATTAAATATATTTTGTTTTAGCGCAAATGGCCTGCTTCCCCCTGCTCCCCACCTAAATACACAGAGCCTCTTTACTCCCACTCTAATGCAAGGGTCGAAGAAGTAGTCCCTGAAGGCTCAAAAGTGTTTGTTTTTTAAAATCATACATGTATGGTATCTATTATTTTAAGTTTATTTGTTTTTACTCACAAGAGCTTAGTAGTTACATAAGCGTTTTGAGTTTAAATCAGCATGACCACTAATGAAAAGTTTGATACTTTCCACTGTTGGAGTGGTACATGTTTCTTTCCTTTGATGCTTAATATAAATATAGGAAAGTGGGAAACTTACCTGACAGACCCTGCAATCAATGAGTACGTTTTTTTTTTGTTTTTTTTAAACCAATATTATCATTCACAATTGTTTGTAGAGTGTATACGAGAAATGAGTAAATTTAATATCCGTGAGACTGACAAACAGGATCGAGAACATCAAAGACAAATCGGTTTGTCTTCTCAATCGTCGAGGCTCAGCAATATGAATCATTCCATCTCTTACTAAATATTTTAATAAATTCTACAACATCCGCGGTTCACGTGACTTTACTCCTCAGAGTTCAGCCTTTCAGGCAGCAAGGCCTTCTCTCGTGATGTGTAGCATCTATATAGCCGAATAACATATCTCCGCTACCTTATTTTAGAAAGATTCAGAACATTAATTCTTTTGTGATAAACACAGTGGCTATGTAAGGGGCTTTTAACTCAATAAATATATATCTAGTACTATTAAGTTCTGCATTGGTCTAAAGAATGTGGACATTACTGCCATTACTGACTTGTAGTTCATAACAGGAATCATTTAAGATCTGAAAAATTATCAAATGCTATAAATAGGGCACAGTCATTAACCAGAAGTGGATATAACAAAACGTGTGTACAAACAGTAAACCTCCTCATTCTGCTTGGTGAAAGTCACAATAACACAAACACACCTGCTTTCACTGTAGATTGCTGTTATTCATTTCACAGATACACTCAGATCATAAAACAAGAAGAGTAACTCATTGCCGTCATCTTTGCACCGTAGTACATAATTGACCAGCTCTACATTGGACAACACACCCATCCTCCTAGCACTGCTTCAGTAACTAATATGCCATTTTCCCTCTCCCTCCCTCTCAAACCCCACCCCATAGAGTGAAAACAATAACAGTACATCCACGCACTGGATCCCCTTTAGTTCACAGACTCGTCTGGACACAGAAGACATGACCAAACGAGATGGTGGTGGTGGTGGTGGGTGGGGGGGGGGGGGGAGAAGAGATTGTGGGATTTAGGGTCCGGCTCTGCTCAGTATACATGTCCAGTTTCATGTAGCGCTAGAGGGCCACCATTGAGGTTATTTGATAAGAAAAGGGCATCTGTACAGCAACGGTCCCCTTTTGGTCATGGCTGGGAATGTCATGGGAAAGAATAGGTTTGGAGGGAAGAGGAGGAGAACGAGTCGTGAAGTAAGAAAGAAAGCTCAGCTTTTTGCCATTTTGTCAGAGGTCAGCGAGGAGGATCAGGGAGAGAAAGATGAAACACGATTGTGATGTTGAAAAAGAAAACAAAACCTGCTCCTTTCAAAAAATACCTATATAAAATAAATGAATAAAAGTTGCGACAAAAGAACCCACATTCATCCATAATTTGATACATAAAAGGGTAAAAATAAATGACGAGGAATTACATGATTCATTGTTGAGACGGGGACTAAGTCCGATGTGTTTGGCGAGAGGGGTTCAGTCAATCCTCTGAGCTTGATGAGGAGTCAGAGTCCTTCTGTGCTATGATGACATCGTCCAATAGCGCCTCTTGATCCGAGCTGTCATAGTCACCTTGGGAAAGGCTGTCGCCGCCCTCCATTTTCACGTCAAAGTCCGGACTGGTGAGGAAGTGATGGGAGGTCTCCAGGTCCTCCTCATCCATCATGTAGGCGCCGTCTGACACCAGAGTCTCCTCTTCCACCCCGTCCAAGGTGGGGTCTTCAGGGGCGGGTTCTGGAGCGTGGTGATGGTGGTGGTGGTGGTGGCGCCGCCGGTTTTTCTTCGGGATCTCCGAGTGCTCGGTCAGCAGTCGGTGGAAGAAGGTCGCCGGCAGGAAGCCCTGTGAAAAGAAAAAGGATTAGAAAGACTGGAAAACAACCAGAAGAGGGCGGGATGTGTTCTCACAGAGTCTTTCAGAAACGGTGAAACAATGCTGCACAACAAACTCTGGTAACAACGTAACATCTCCGAGTACGTACAGATTTCCGAACAGTTTCGGACCAGTCCGGAGCTACAGCGTTATCAGGATTCTCCTCCAGATATTCCCTCAGGTCTTGCATCATCGGACAGAACGCAGCTCCGACCTACAGAGGAGAAACATTTGGATGTCTGTCTGTCGGCGAGAGATAACACGCAGCCAACAAATCAAGTCTATGATGCCAGTCGCTGCATGTCTCACCTTCTTTCCCGTCCTCATGTTGATGACTTTGACCTTCTCACTGCCTGTCAGGGGTTTATCTGCCCTCCTCCTCCTCTTCCTCTTGCTCCTGTTCACAAGAAGCTGAGGAAACAAGACAAATTATGTAATACGGCAGACACATAGTTAGTATATTTTGTTTCCTTACCAGCCGGAGACCAGGGCCTTATAATAAGCACGGCAAAATGAATTGACACTTGGTCCTTGTTCCATATCACGAATATATACCTCCAGCATGTCTCCCTCCACCTCATAATCTGGGTTCTCCTTTAACCAGGTGGGAGGGTCCCTGCGCCGAGGAGTATGCTCCAGTGGATCACTGAGTCCATCTGGGTCTGATAACTAAAAGAGAGACAGCCAGAAAAAAGTTAAACTAAATCCAAGGCAGTTTGGTTTTTGCATCCAACTCTTCCTGTACTAGAGTGGAGCACATGTAAATGGTAAATGGACTGTACTTGTATATCGCTCTTCTAGTCTTCCGACTACTCAAAGTGCTTGAACACTACATGTCATCGTTCACACACGGTCATACACTGATGGCAGGGCCTACCATGCAAGCTGCCACCTGCCCATCAGGACTCGAACTAATCAGTCACATCCATTCATACACCGCAGGCACAGCCTACGGGAGCAATTTGGGCTCGAGTGTCTTGCCGAAAGACACATCGTCATGGACTAGTGGTCAGACCGCCGATCCTCCAATGGAAGGATGACACCGCTCTACCACTGACCCACAGTCGCCCCTGTCGGCTGTAGATCCGACACACGTACCTCTTGGTCCTTGCGCCTCTTGCGGCCACTGCTCTCTCCCGCCGACCCATTGGGCATCAGGGACTGCTTAGAGAAGGTCAGCTTCAGCCCCTCCTCCTGACAGTGCCACAAACAGAGACCTCGAAATTAGCCATGACCTACACATCACAGCTGCACCCTGTAGTGTCCGTCTCTGACATTAAACAGACTCAAATTATTTTTGGCAGACCTTCATACAGCTAAGATGATTTTATTTGCAAATGTATTTGTATATTTTCAATGCGTATGCCTCAGAGAACATCGTTTCATCCTCCACTTTCGACTCACCTTAAGGAGCTTGACAGTGAACTCTCCATCTTCTCCGTCTTCCCCGGGGACACCGGGCGTGCCGCTGGGTTTACGGATCACCCTCGTGTAGGCCATCTCGTCTCCCGCCAGCTCTGAGCCCGGGTTGAGCTGAGCCTCGGGCACGTAGCGCCGCCCTGAGGGCCACTGACCAGTCAGCATCAGTGTACACAAATTGTCCAGGCGGTTGATTAACACGCGGTCCTGGGACAAAAAAAAAAAAAAAAAAAAAAAAAAAAGGAGCCCAATGTATCGGTCATTCACAAAAATAAACATGTTCATTCCTTCATGAGAAATGCTTTAATCAAATTTAGACACATTTTGTGAAGTGTGCATTAATTACCTTGGGCCAATCCACTCTGAGAGGATCAGGAGGAGGAATGCCATCCTGAGATGGAGTCATAGAGAGTAAACTATTTTCTTCATCCACATCACACAGCTTCATGCCTGCTATGAAGAAAAAGGGAACATAATGAATTGTTGAGTTTATTCTTGAAGCATTCAACTGTTCTCTCTATAACTACAAACGTACCTCTTTCCGCCTCTTCCTCACTCTCTCCGCTTTCGTCACTGCTGCCGGATCGTCCAGAGGACGACGAGCCAGAATCAGAATCGGAGTCAGAATCCGACCCTCCCCCTCCCTCTCCCTTCCTTCCTCCTGTTTTGCCGCTCCTCCCCCTGCTCCTCTTGAGGCTCCAGCCCTGCGCTCGTGCCTTGCCGTCGTGGTGACTCAAGGGCGTACTCTGCAGTTCAGCACTGATTTCACCTCCAAGCAACCGGGCATCCTCTTTAAATACCTCCACCTTCACAACAGGCACCTCCTCCATAGTCTTCGGCTGGCTGAGGGGCATGACGAGGGGCATGACGAGGGGCATGATGGGCGGTGCTTCAGGTGGGGGTGGCGGGGCCTGCTGGTTCTGGATGAACTCCTCCCGAGCCTGATTGAAGGTGAACTGCGGGTCCGAGTAGATGGAGAGCTCAGTGCGGCTGACACCGTGCAGCGCGGCGCCCAGCATCAGCTGACGATCATGTTCTGGAATATTCCACCAAGTGGGCAGCTCGGAGCTGGTCGGAGCCAGATGCAGACGCTCCTCCAGGGACGGGTGGGGCAGCGCTCTCTCGCGGAGGCGACGCAGGAGGCTAATGCGGTACAGGGTTCGGGAAGCACGCTCCTCAGTGATGGGGGCGACAGTCTGGGAAAGCTCTGATGATTCTGAGCAGGATGAGACAAGAGATATTTACTTATACATACATATTAAGAGTGATAAATCCAGGTTTTTAGAAAGAGGACATGCGCAAGTACATGGTGTTGTGAGCCGTCACAAAAAGTAAGCATCAAACACTTAACTGCTGCTCAAGTGGCTAAGCCGAGCTTTTGGCAGCATGAGTTAGGTTAGGTAATTACCGTCACCGCGGCCTGGGCGCAGGTGGCAAACTCTCCGACACATGGCAACGAAAGAGCGGAAGTATCGACTGAGGCTCTCGTCCGTTTTTTTATCCAGACGAGCAAAGGTCCGGAAGTGGTTCCAGTCAAAATCGGGATCTCCGACCTCAGGAAGACCTTGCTCCTTCTTTATCATCTTTTCCACACCAAAAGTCGACACCACGCGGTAGAAGTCACATTCCTCCCTACGTGTCCACCTGGGAGCAAGACAGAAATGCAAGTAGGGGAATATTTACTGAATAGCTATAAAAGAGAAGAATAAAACATATTCGGACATCCCTAAAGATGATGTTTTAGGTCTTCATTGATACTGCATGTGCATGCTAAGCTATTAACATGACGTAAAACAATACAGGTTTAAAAATGAGTGAGGTTTTATGAGGAAGGGATTACATTTATCACGTTTGTTACACCTCAAGGATACAAACAAAGCGTTTCGGTGCGCAACACTGAATGTAAACATAACTTTTGTTCCTGAGGTTCATATTGTAACGTATAATCATCCTTTTCCATAGAAGACAAAATAATAAAGGTAACGACGGTGTACCTCTGCTGGCGCTCCTGCCGCGCAATCTCCTTCAGCTTGCTGGCCTGTTCGCACCGCCGCCGCCTGCGGTCGCCCTTCGCCTCGGCTTCGATCTTCAGCTGCTCCTGCCTGTAGCTGCGCTGGTAAGCTGTGATCAGTCGTCGCAACCGCGCTGTAAGTGTTGAGCTCGAGGGCCAGTCGCACGCACCGCTCTGGATGGAGAAGCTTTCCGTGAGCGCTGGCCCCACCTTGTCTTCCACAGAAATCTCATCGTCAGCGTTCATGGAATCAGGCTAGAAGACGAGATCAAACAGAGAATCATTAAACTGCTTATCGTGAGGTTAGCAAAAAAAACGACGAGTGCAGACAGAACGGCTTCAATGTGACGGCTCAGATTCCTACCTCATCGAAAAGATCTTTGGCGTGTCTTGATGCAGGCTTGAACTCCGGGTCCTCTGAGTACTTATCATAATCAGGACTACACAATACAAACAATTAGGCACCATTAAGCAGGGAAAGGGACACCACCATACAATACATTTCATATAGTTAATTATAAGGCATTGACCATTTTCAAGTTACAATGAAAGCGAAACTTTGAAACTAACTAATTCATGTAAAAATGTCTGCAATGTTACAATAACCAGTTAACTTATAAATCTGCCATAAATCTAGAGGCTAATCAGTTGCAATTGGCCATGATTTATTTATTTAAAAGGGACCATGTACAGTTTAAACATGAATGTCACCAGTCGATGCACTGTACCAGATTGTAGCTTAAGCTAATTTGCCTCTGCAGTCCCTTGGCAGGTCAACAAGGACAAGACAATAACACAGTAAAATGAAAAGACATAAGACAAAGATATACCATAAAGAACATACAAGACACCCAATACAACGCTACACACAAATAGAACATCAAAAATTGGTGTCAATAAACAGATGAGTGATAACTCACTCATCTCCCAGCTCGGCATCACCAGTGTGCTGCTCGGCATCAATGGCCTTGTCATCAGGCCGACCGGCTCTCTCCAGGAAGCAGAGGCAGGGATCAGCCCGCATGGTGGTGTACATCTCATAACCTGGTAATAGAGGAAGAGTCGAGGCAGTGTTTAATAAAAAGTACCACAACGGAGGCAGCTGCTTGACACGTTACAATAATAGTGAACATGACCACAACCGAAACCATCTCGCTCTGACTTCCTAAGCAGTGAATTCATGGTGAGGACGGCCTCCAACGGTTACAGTCTTGAAAAGGGAGGGTTGAGTGTGGGGTGTGGGTGGGGGTCGTCAGTTGGTTCGCTATATGCAAGCAAATTCTGCACACTGTCTCTTTAAGCTAGAACAAATCCTTACACTAGGCTCGTAAATGTTTTGAGCTTACAGAGAGAGAAAACCTACCATGTTTAAATACGCCAGCAAGCAGTGAGCGGTCTGCTTCAGTATCCCACCATCTAGCAGGGACCTCCTGCTGCTCCATCTCCGGCATCCAGATATCAACGTCCCTGAGAAAAAAGAAATAAAATAAGTGAACGCATAGCATACTGTGTTTGAGTGGATCACAGTGAACTTCAGTAATAGAGCCTGTGTGTGTCTGCATTTGGCTGAATGTACAAAGGGCAGCATTAGATACCTGCTGTCAGCTCCCTTCAGGACAGCGTCTGCATGTTCGCCGATCACCTCCTGTTTCAGGTAGTAGAGCATGCGCACCCTCAGCAACACCCTGCGGTAGGAGAGGAGAGGTTTAGCGTTTGAACACTGATGACAATGTTTTCATGTGTTTACACACACACACACACACACACACACACACACACACACACACACACACA